>NW_010973266.1:3246065-3249254 GCF_000737465.1 Haliaeetus leucocephalus
CCTGAACCTGCACCTCAGTGCAGGGCACGTGTTTAAAACTAGGGTAAGTCTAAAAACCAGCTTTCGCGCTGATTTTGAAAATCACCTTGGTGTTGGTTATCATCTTCCCTGTGCTGGCGTTAGCTGAAACACCTGGCAAGGAACTTGAGCTCTGGCTGCCACATGCTCTTCCCTCAGCTGGATTTGAGCTGGTTTCCTCAAGGGCTGACAAGAACTTCATAGACTGTTCCAGAAAATTACATTTTAGCGTTACACCATCGGACCCGCACGTTCTAGCGAAGTGTAATCATAGAAAACACCTGCTCAACACACATTTTCCCCAGGCACGGCATTCAACGTGAGCAGTCCTCTAGCCAAAACCCCAGCAGCTGTAAGGACCACGAGGAAGACATGCCCCGGGGCTGCCAGCCAGGAGGACATGGGCTGACATTCCCACGCCAGCTTGGTACCAGCACCTCAGTCATTCGGACGTGCCCAGTCTCCTCACGCTCTCCCACAAGCTGAAGATAAGAATAAAAAATAAAGTAAAACCTGAAGTCTGTAATACCAGGCTGTGCAAGCAGATTAACGTTTACAAACGCGCACAGAAGCTTCCCCAAAATTTAGAATGAAATTAGCAGTGTGGAAGAAGGACCCCTTATTGTACTCCTCCACACAGAATACCACTAAAAAAATAGATCTCACTGCTCTCAAATACAACCTGATGATTTTATCCCTCACTCCAGAAGTCCAAGGCAGGACTTCCATCCGCACACCTGCACATGTTATGGGAACGGACCACCGCAGCCCTGAGCAGTGCTCACTCCTCCTTGACAAACACCTGAAGAAAAAGGTAATCTAGGAAGGACGCTCCATTAGAGAGAAATGATTTTGTAGCTAAAAAACTAATAACGAATTGTCTTTTTTCTCTTTGCGTCTTTCAAGGTTGAAGTGGACCTCCCTCTCCTTTCTCAAGTATCATTTTGACACTATGTTTCATTATGCAACAGTTGTGCTGAGCATTTTTTAAAGGCCAAAAAATTGGCAAATGGGATGATAAAGCATTTCCCTTTTTCCTGGTTTATTTACTTCTATATGCTTTTACAGTAACGTGAAGCACGATAATCACGAACCATGTTATTTTTCACAAACCGTGATTTAAAATATCCCTATGTACACCGATAGTGTCAGCAGTTACACATGTGCAGGACAAGCAGGAATCTGGTCCACAACTGGAAAGTCCTTTCTAATCCTCTAAAAATCTACAGAAAAATGCTGTACAGTTGCCTAGCTTTATAAATGGGGCATACGCATAACGCCATGCAAGAATAATCAGCCCCGGGACAACAGCCTCTAAATATAATTACGGAGAAGATAATAATGTTGTTTTAACTGCTACTTCTGTCAGAGTGCTTTTCCTCTCAAGTCACTAAGGTTATCTAGCAATGGTATTTTCTTCTAGCAATCGTGGTCTGCACGTCCTGGGATGTAGTCTGCACAGCTCCCATCTTCAGCTTGTGAAAATGTAACAGCATCTACTACCACTGACCCATTTGCTTCTGTTGAAGTAGCATACGTATCTAAAACATGGTCACCATACCACGTAATTCTACCCATGTCTGCGTACAGGCTGCAGCCAAGAACAAATTTATTTTGGTATAGAGAAAACCATAGAGGTCCTGCAATACAGCAAGTCAGCACTGCTGAAAAGAAAAGGAAAAAAAAAAGACAAAAAAAGCCTGATGTTTGTTGTTGTATCAACAAGCAAGTTGATATTTAAGTTCTTCCCACCTATGTCTTTGGGAAAAAAAAAAAATCTCTGGTAAAAAACCCAGAGAGATCATAAACTGCGCTCGGAATTGCGCCACCGGCTCACTCCCTGCGGTACGGCTGCGGGGAGCGCGCAGCCCCTATCCCGGAGCGGAGCGCAGGGCGGGATGGCAGAGCAGCAGCCGATGCAGAAAGCCTGCCCTTGGGCAGGCTCTTTTAGGGATCAGCAGTCAACTTGCAAAGATAAGGTACGCAGGGAGGAAGGCAAGCAGAGTACCTGGACAGGTAGCAGACAGGGAGAGCAACTTAGCTGCCCTCTGCCGACTGACTGATTTGTTGAACACTCCTCTGATCCAGTCCTGCACAGCTAAACTGCAATTTAACGGGCGAGGATTTCTGTGAATTCATCTCCACGCTTCCACACTGATCTTTACGTGACAGCCGGGTCTGTAAGGATTTCTTTACCCGCTGTCGGGCTCTATCAGCAGAGCCCTGTGCAAAGATAGCAAAGCTGGCACAAACAAGATATTCCGGCCGCCGCCGCCGCAGCAGCATGCATTCATTGGTGCAGTGGTCTGCTCCAACTAATTAACTCTAAAAAGATGTCCAGGACTCGAGCCAGTATTTCTGCTGCATCGTGCTATGTAGATGTACTAACTTGTTTAGACCTTAGCTTGGGTGTCTCTCCCTGCTGCGGCGCGGTGCACATTCAGCCGGGGCAGGAGCAGGGCATTTCGTGCCAGGGCTTGTCCGGCCGGTCTGATCTGCCACTTCAAATCAGGGGTCCCTTCAGTAAATCCAAAGATCAGTAATCCTCAGCGATGCTACCAATGGCGAAGATAGTGCCACTACAGACAAACTACGTGGTCCGCACCTGGTGGCAACTGGGCTAAGCGAGTTTCATGCTGTGGTGAAAAACATTTATTAAACAGCGACACTACTGAAATCCTCAAAGGGAAAGGGGACCGATCCACCGCTTCCCAACTCGGACGAATTCTCGTGACTCTCATGACATCTTCTGTCTGTCTGATGGGTCTGATTAAATACACATGACCCATTTAATTTCTAACTTTTTTTTTTTTTTTAACCGAAAGAGATCTCTGAAAAGCCCTCTGTAAAACGATAAAGTGGTTTTGGGGAAAGGGAGGAAAGACGGGATTTGCGTTTTAAGGACATCACCGCGTCTGTCAATCCTCGCTGCTTTGTCAAACTGCTTCACTTTTAAGGCGCGTCCATTTTATTCGAGGTTTAAAAGCAAATGGGAGCGTCTATTCGTTCAGCGCCTTAAAAGCTCTTCCTCCAGACAAAACGCGGCCGTGTGGCTTTAACCGAGCCCTTCGGTGAAACCCCGAACGCACCAGCATCACCCACTCTCGCCCGCAGCCGCTCCAGTCCTGCTGCTTTAAAGCAGCGCAACCGCCAGCCCCGCGGTGCTCGGCG
>NW_010973266.1:3249321-3315663 GCF_000737465.1 Haliaeetus leucocephalus
AGGGAGGGAGGGCGATGCCCGGCGAAGGGAACGCACAGACCGCCACTTCGGTTTAAGGAAGCCTAAGGTAAGCCCGGCGTTGGCGGCAGAGCCGGAACGCTTTGTCGTCCCCCCCCCCTCGGCTCGGCTCGCCCGGCGCGGTCGCGGAGGGGCTGCCCGGCCGCCTCCTTTGAGCGAGGACTCCTAAAAAAAAGATTCCTGGGTTTTTCCTGGCGAAAACTTCGTGGGGATGAGCGTAGGGCAGCGCGCTGGGCGGCAGCGGGAGCGTTATGCAATAGTGTAGCTGCCTGCCTGGGAACGGCGATTGCGTTCAATAACTTTCATGACAGATAAGGAGAGCGGATCGCTATCCGCGTCCAAACCGCTACTTTCTTCTAGAAAAATACCAGCGCTGCTTCTAAGGCCACCTTTCTGATGCTACCTGGTGGGGGAGAGGTGTTAGCTGGAGGATTTTTGGAAGATGCACGAAGTGCTTTAGTTTTTCACATGATCGATTGCGAGGAACTACCGCTGCTTATTAACTTCGGTGCTGGGAAGTCCAATCGCAGTCCTAATGAAGCGTCCGTACACCATGGCAATCGAAGACATCGGACGCGTTCAGCTCATCACTTGCAGTATAGCACTTCATAAAACCCAAACAAAACCAAAAATCCCCGTCGGGGGCTGAGGCTGCTGCTGTTCTGTGAACTGTCATTATCAAGAAGCAGCGGTTCTCCCGATTTAATACACCGGTGCACCCCCTGAGTCCCCCATCACCATCATCAAACACATTTAAATCGCAGATGCCGTGAAAACGCAGTAGGCAAATGGGACAAAAGGTAGCGTGGATCCAGCACCAAAGTCACAGTCCTGGACCTTGAATCTTACAAGGCAGCCAAAGCTTCCCACTTCGCATTTCCATCTTGCCTTCCTATTGCTAGTAAAAAAATCCTCTCCTGTGACCTCAACGTCTCTACTTAATGCCATGTTTACCCAGAGTTACAGCAGCGAGGGGGATGCAGGACTGCAGTTAGCTTGGATCTGTTTGGGGGAGGCGGGGGGGGGGGGCGGCAAGCCTGAGCAAAATAGGGACATCTTGTCATGTTGAAAGCACAGAATATGTTCTCTGCTTATGTCACCAGCTCCCGAGGGGCCTGTCCCAAAGGAACTGTGCCCCCCGCTCTGCCACGAGTCAGAATAGGTAATGGAGCAGTTTCGTTTGACCTTGTATGTCTAAGCAGCTAAAATCCCGCACGAACATCACGGAGGAAAATTTAACTCATTAGGCTCTATGGTGGGGAAGTTTGGAAAGACCTGGTCTTCCAACCTCTGAGAATCGGTATTTTTCTGCTGAATGCTGGAAAGGGGTAACAAAAGACAAAACAGTAACAGGTCACGTCTAATATAAACTGGGAATTTATTCCCCCTGCTTAAGTGTTCCATCGTGATTACTGCTCATATTTACAGTGGTGTCAGGAATGCTGCATGTATCAAGGTTAAAATCTAGCTGCTAGATGAAAACTACTAGCTAAAAAAAAACAAACTAAAAAAACCCCAAACAAACCATACGACATGTAACTGTCCTAGCCATCTACTCAGAATAATTTAATGTAAAATTTCAAGCAAACATACCTATAGTAAAAATATGCCAAGCATGGAGAGTAACGTATTTCCTTACTTTTCGTGTGAAGCCTATTGGTGTTCTACCAGTCTGCTCATGCCTGCCTTTCTTTACTACAATAATACTGTTCTCTTCAAGTACAAATAACAATTCTAAGTTAAAAGCTGGATGTGTTGGTTTTTTTCTTCTAGCATTATAAATGCATACGAGCAGCTCAGATGAAAATATCTCAGTGCTCAGATGTAACTTATTTATCATGTGGAGGTTTATATTCCTCTATACAGTGATGGCATACAGTCATTGATTTCAATAGAAATGCATAATGTATATTGCTAATCCAAATACTCATACTGAACAGTTGTAAAATAAAATTACTGCCACAGAGTTTAAGGTGCTGTTGCATTTAAAGCATACTGCCTTCATAGAATGAGCTCACTGGGGAAGGCTGATACTAAATAAGCTTTTTTTTTTTTGGTAAGGACATCATGATGCCCTTGATGAAAAATATGTGTTCTTTAGGACTCCGTAATTATTAACCATGTATATTTTTAACAAGATGCTCAAAATAATTCTAATCTTGAATGAAATCAGTGCCTTACCCCCAGATTGACACATAAAAAACCAGCCGGGCAACAGCACCACAAAAGAAAGTATTAGTTACTTATCAAGAGGGACAGCACTTAACATTCAATGCACCCTTCTACTGATTAAGCTGACAAACAAGTACCTCAAGATCATCTCTGCGTTTTTTTCCCCAGTTAACTATTTCACTGACAGAAGCATTTCTGCACGAGAGATGCAGAGCACATATAATTAATTCGGAGGAAAAAAGAAAAAAAAAAAAGAGTAACCAAGTTCAATGGAGATTAACATATAGAAGGAAAATACGGCTAAGAAGCCCAAGAGCCTGCCCAAGAGCCGAATGACAGAGCGTGCGTTGTCTTCCTGACATGCACTACCCGGGACCGAACACTATTGGTCACCACAACACTCTGCTGCGTTACTTGGAGATCCAAACTCAACAACAGATTGTACAAATGACAGTGAGATATGAACACCGATGTTTTGTTTATCCTGTCCTGGAGAATTTAAAAGCAAACTTCGCAACACCAGTCCTTTGCAGTGACCGATGTGGTACTGAAAGCCAGGGAAGCCTATTAGCTTCCCAGAAATCTGTGCTAAAATGTAAGGATACCTCCACAAAGCTATTGAGCTGTGGTATCTCAAGGCAGTTCCTTATCCAGCCATAGTCATCTTGGACAGGGGAGGACTAAGGATGTGTAGTCACATACTTCATGCATACCTGAGGAAATTGCAGTAAATCTAGAATATTTGAGAACATAAAAAAATTCACATGCTTGTTTAAACTAGCTCTTAAAAAGGTCTTATATTCTGCTTTATGACAGCCACTACTTAAAGAACTGTTGAAAATTTTTGCAAGGTATTAAAAAACATGTAAGCAATGAATCTATTCTATAGCACAATACTCCCTTATATTTTTATTAATCAGTTTGCAAATTAAATAGGCTTTAAGGAAAAGCAATCCCGAGCATATTTTAAGGTGGGGGGGGGGACGACACACGACCAAACAAAAAATCCTCAGAGTGGTGAATTCAGTGGGAGTTCCACATTTAGCCTTCTGAAAATTGGTACTTGATTTTATTCTGCTTAGAAAATACTGTATAACATATGAACAGGCAAAGGTACAACTCACTAGGTACTGACATTCAATTTTAAATTATTACTGACCACACAGAATGTGATCAGAGTATTTTCTTATTTTAGTGGCACATCCCCACTCTGAAGTCCATTTAATACAATTGTACTACATTCAGACAGAAAACAGCCTCTCTGCTGGTCCCTTAATACTCTCAAAAATAGTTCAACTTGTTTATACATCTGCACAGCACAGTGTCATGGTGATCAGTGCCTTAAAACTCACCTGCTTTCCAGTTGTATATAGGAGCACAAGTCTCATAAGCAAAGATAATTGATTGTAAAAACAACAATTCAGTGATCAAACAGCAACTCTTGGTGTCCTCCTCTTTGCCTTTTTTTTTTTTTCTTTCAGTGGCAGAAAAACACCAGGCCTGATTTGACTCCAGTAATAGTTTTTTTCTAGCCAAATCCACTGATATCAATACAGAGGAGTGTAGAAGAATAAGGGCCATTTTCACAGTCAGCATTAAACAGAGATGGATTTAAAAGCCTTGGGACTGAAGGCCTCCAAGTCCTATGATATTTGGGTGCAGATCTGAACTTCTTAATCTATCATTATGAGAGGAGATTTTTGTCGTTGTGGGGAAGTGCTGGAGCTCTACCACATGTCAGATTCCCCAGTACATAGCTGGTCATTTGACCTCAGGCTCAGCCCGCATCAAAAAAGTGTGTTAAACATCTCACAAAAGCTATGTAGTTACAGCCAAATATATCTGAGGCTGCAGCAACTAAAAAAGACAGACTGGATTAGTCATTTGTAACCAGTAAAATCCTTGCCCACAATGTGCTCATGTACATGTTACAAATTCAACTGTACGGCTAAGTGCAGCCAAATTACATGGAAATTTCTAATATTTTAAATCAGACCTTAGTATTAGTTTTCAACACAAGAAACTACAACTAGTATAATAATAATAATATTTGAATACTAAGAAGCAAAACAAACCAAAGTATTCGTCCATAGTCCAGTACTTCAGGAGAGCAGAATGGAGTAATCAGCCAGCAACACACAAAAAGGAACATTTCACTAGAGGACTACAACAGTCTTAGATAAACCGTTCACTGCACTGGCTTTTCCTGCAGGAACGCTACCGGTTTGGTTTCTAAATTCCTCATCTACCACCACAGTTTCATTAAACAGGCTAAAAATGCAGCTATACGGTAGACCAAAGAACATGTAAGCACGTGGTTTTGCACCTGATTTAACAAGATCTGCAGAAACAGCATATGGCCTGGCATGCTGACTTCTTAACAGCTAATGAGCATTGTGGAAGCCCTCTGCAAACTTTTTTTCTATAGGTGCTGTCAGCCTCAGCTCTGTGGTCCTTTTTCAGCATCAGTTTTTTGTGCTGAAGAATGCTTTCTCCCATATTGATTTCTAGTTGGGCACCCTGCTCCTTTGGATGCAAAGCTGAAGTCTTCTGCCCATCTCCAGAGAGACCATTAACTTTTTTTTTAGCAGTCTACACCATCCAAAGACTTTTTCCTCTATCTGTATTTACTTTTACTTCCATTTTACCTGGTACAGGAATTCCTTATTATTTGTACTGAAATAATACTGGCAAAATCCCAACCTTAACTCATGATATCCATGGGGAAGAGAAGCAAGTGGTTTGTGTCATTTTTGCCTGTCCATGATTGCTATAGCATGCCTGTAAATAAAACTTGCGTAGTTACAAAATTACAACCATTTAAAAACAAAAGCAAAGGAAGATCATTCCATATGGTCTGAGTGAGGAGAAAGTGTCAAAAGCTAACACAGAAGGATTTACTTGTTTTATGCTCTTCCCCACCTTTCCTGCTTGTTTTATGCCTGCCCTTCCTCACCTCTTCATTTTCTTTTAACCTCCAGAAAAAATGCAAGCACCTAGTCGGTAATTCAGTCATACAAGAGGCAGTCCTATGAAACAAGCCAAAGCCATAGCCTTTGCTGTACAGCTAAAATCATCCAGCACAATTTCCAATTAGTTAAAAATTGTCATTTTGTATTTAGCCCCCCCTTTGAGCAGAATTACGAGGCCTATACAACTTAAATACTTCCATCCCACTTCCACAGTGACATAAGCCACAGGATTAAGAAGTCTTGTTAAATTTCAGTGAGACAAAGCAAAACACAGGTATGACAGCCCACCACTGTGACCACAGAGTGGAAGGATATATCCCAAACTATCTTTAAATGTGGTAGTTTGGGTATCACTTGTACCCCAGTTCAACCACAGCAAGCCTGCTTTCAGTATCCTGGAAAAATCACAGCAGCCAGTGCTCATGCCAGAGTTGTGATGTTGTTGCTCGGTGAGGTCAAAGCTGATGCACAAGTTTTACGGCCCAACCATGGTGTAAATGACTTTTAAAAACTGAAACAGAGGCTCTATGATGCTCAGTACAAAACCACTTAAGCAGGTGTGTAAATTTGGGACTGTATTTTAAAGTTAGTAGCATGAAAAGTAGTTTTGGTCTGGTTAGTTACTTTCTGCCCTCCTTGGGAGAAGAAGGAAGAAGAGACAATTCAGTGAAATCACCAATGTTTGTGTACTTATATATGAATAAGAAAAAAAAAAAATCTACAACAAGCCAATTCTCTCCTTCAAATCATTAGTAATTGGTTGTTCACATCCATTTTGTTATTATATTCATTATTCTCTTCTGCAAAAACAATCAGAAATGAATGAGGAGATATCCACAAGTAAAGAAATTTAACTTGTGGATCAGTTTAATACATTTTTGTGTATCAAGGCCATCGGCAAATAAAGCACAGCAATATCTCTAAGGAGCTGACAAAGAGGCAGATAAAACATCCCAATGCTGAAGAGAGTAATTCAGCAGAAATTATGCTTGAACTGCCTGGTAACACCGATAACGCTGATCCATTCCGTAGACTAAGCCTAAGTTGCTGAGGTAAATCTGTGTATTTTAGGTAGTCCTAGCTGAGCAAGTTGGTGAGACTAATGTGTTAAATTCTTGCATTCACACTTTGTGATAGTATAAAAACACACAAAGCCACAATAAACGTGATGCAAATTATCTGTCTAGTAGACAGTTCTGGTGCCTAGAGTGTTATCAGGCAATTCTGATTAATAACAGGGGAGTTCTCAGCCACGATCCTGCAGCTTCAGACAAGCAGAGTATATAACTCGAACAGACAAAAAGGGTATATGAATATTCTTAAGAGGATCTCTAATTATTACTTTAATACACTTCCTAATCATCCATATCACAAATAGCCCATCCTAAAACACCATCACCAGAACGTGTGAATCTTACCCCACATTGCCTCAGGTCCACGAAACCTGGAAGCAATTTATTCAATGTCTCCACACCATCTTTGCACACTCTCATGGCTTCCCTCCTCATTCTCCACACAGTTCTTCCCACCTTGAACCAAAAACATTTTCCCTGGTGACCTGGAATGAGTTGTTTGCACGGGTGCTACCCATCAACTCCAACTCTTCTCCCAGAGTCCTCATGTTTGATGACAACTTGAGACTTTGGGAGTTGAGATTTGGAGCATTGACACCAATGTTCAAATTTAAGATAACTTTCCCTCACATCAGAGTTTGGTTCTTCCTTCACATTCCTTATTTCAAAAGCATCTTAGAACGAGCTTCTATGAAAGAAGTTTTGCAACATTAGGGACTATTATTCACTTGCAGTACAGCAATTCAAGCACAGCTTTTTGCTCTACTAATAACACTCTTTTTGGGTAACTAATGCTCATTTTTGTATGAGCCTTTGCTATAGCAGAAGTCAAACTGATTTGTGCACTACTCTTGTCTTTCACCAACATCAGCATGCTGAGGTCTAACTGTACATTGGTAATTTACAATTACAGCAGAGCCAGAGCCAGAACCAGAACCTGCTTGAAACCAGAAACTGTTCACAAATGTGCTCCTCAAGAATGTGAAAACTACACAGCTTTTATTTCCTGGTGACTGCTGACAGCATGCTGGAGTGCAAATACAAATCTGCTAGACTGGTATTATTCACCAGTTAATATCCTGCTAATGATGTCAGGTTTTAGACCTAAATTACCCAGCCGCCTTGTTTAGCACCACTTCACACCCTCCCAAGGCTCCTCTGCATGTAACCCTAATCCAAGTAGAAAGAGCTGACAATGTTCTGATGCCTTACAACTGCTGACCCCAGGAAAGTCATTCCTGTCTGTCATCCCCCATTTGTAGTAAACTCTTCCACAGACTACAAAACACATTCTCCATACGGTGAGATTATTTGCGTTCCCAGGGGAACGGACAGATCTGCGGGCGTTGCACTGCACCCAGGCACACTGCGGTGCCTTTCCATTACCTGCACAGCAAAACTGAAGATGCAAGACCGAAGCATGGAGTTGGAACCCGCTTATCTCATTTTTCCTCCTTACCCTACCCAACATTTGAAAAGCTACTATGAAAAAGAAAATAAACTGCAGTTGATGTAGACGGTTGCAGTCTGGACATGTTCTCAGTCCCTAGCACCCAGATCAGTCTCTGAAGGTCTGACAGTTCTGCAAACCTGTTGGCCGAAGCTAAAGAATAGAACTGTTTTTTCTCCTGTCATCTGGTGGTTGGTTTTTTTCTTGAACAGCCACAAAAACTACTGATGTTTACTAAGAACAATTAAAAGTTAGTATTGAACAATAATGCAGATAAGGAACTGTCTTTAAGCTCTTGTTTTTAATAGCTTGCTATTTAAATTATTTAACAGAGAGTCCCATAAAAATGAAAAAGCCTTCCAGTGAAAGTACGCTGGCTTTTGGACTCCTGGAAGACAGTACAGTATAAGCAGAACTATTTGTGATTCTCCTAGCAACACATCCTCAGCAGCATCCTTACACTGCAAGTACCAGCTGTAACACTGACAAAGAGTTGCACAGATTTACATGGCAAAATAATGCTAATAAACCTTTACTCAGATTTTCATAGTAGTAATAGCTGCATAGCAAAGTAAGAAATACAAGCATAATTCTTTTAATAGTAATGTTATTTTTTCCAGTACACTAAATCCTAGCAAATGTTTGACATTGTAACAACACCGAATTGACAGGGAATATCTTTTGACATTGCATTTGTTCCAATATGAACTTAGACCACAAGGGTCTGTATTGTTTTTAATGCAAGTGCATTTTATCATGTTGAATGGATTCCTTTTAATTTTATGCATGTAACAACATAGGAAGCAACAAAACCTAAGTATTATTAAAATTTGTGTTCAGAACACGTAGAAGACATGTCAAAATTATAGAAAATAGCATATACCAGCTTGTGCATTCAGGAAAATTGTTTTGTAAGGAAAATTTTAAATTGTTTATCTTACAGTAGATTCCTGTTTTATCTAAAATTCTACAGGCTTATTAAATCATACATTTTATTTGTTGCCACTTAGTTCTAAAGCTAAAGATTACAAGAGCATTTAAAGGCACTTATTCTCTATCTCAGCCATTAGCTAGGATATGATTTTTACACATCATTCTTACAGAGCCTACCAATGGATAGGAGAAAAAAAAAAAGACAAATCAAATGCCATATGATCATATTTATTCCAAAGGAAGACTTTCAAGGCAATTACGAATCGATCATATGTCATCACTGAAACTAGATGATCGATAGATCAATTTTTTGAAATTGTGCTAAGAACCATCACAACTCTACCAAACATTTGTAGTTTACAGTGCAATGCATTATTTCTAAATAATGCATCCCAAAGCTGGTTTTTGCAGGAGAATGTAACTAAAAAATAAAGCATCAGTCTAAGATAGTAGACCTTGCTTCAGTCTGTGGAACCTCTTAATTATTTTCAGTGAAAATATAACTCCCCCTTCCCAAACTGTAATTTTGCTAGGGAGCATATAGGAGCTTTCTTTTCTGGTATTCACAGCAGTGACGTAGGTGAGAAATTTCCAAGCATCTCCAGACCATAGGCTGAAAAGCACCGATTTGGTGCTACCAGGCAAATGGTAGTAATGCTCTGTAATTCATCGAAGTGGTGCAAACTTCTCAAAACAGGAAGGAAGATTATAAGGCCAGGGCAATTCACCGTCTACTTGATAAAATACAGAATACATAAATGCAGCAATAAAAATGAATTCAGTATTGAGCAATAAATACGGAAGTTCAAGAGAGAAAAAATTCAAGTTAATTGCCTAAGGGTTTCAAAACAGATTTAAAAAAAAAAAATACTAGTTTGACATTTACCAGCACTACTAACTCTGTAATTCTACATGAACAAGTCCAATAAAAGGAAAACAGACTGGTCTACCACATGAGTTTTGTATGTCAATAGATACATTGGTGGGTTTCCTAATAATAGTCATCGGTACATTTTACACCACAAAAACTGGGCATACCTGCACCCTTGAATTTATCCAGAAGTCATATTTCATCCTCATACTTGTGTATTAAAACTCTATAAAAAATTTGTAACACACAGGAGAAGTTTCTGCAAACAACTAATAATTACTAACTGGCTAAGATCATATTTTCCAACATTTTTATCAGCACAATTTTATCTACTGGACATTGCTTACTAATATTTAGGATACTACTGTACGATTTTCAAGTTTGTATCATAATGACATGGTCAGTTACTCTTAACAGTTGGCTTCCTTTTAAAAGGCTGAAAATACTCCTAAATTAATGAAGTCAAAGTGTCTGAAAGTCGAAGAAATAACATGATATTAGAAGCAGTCTATTCAACTCAAAATTAAGAAAAACATTTACATTACGTGTAAAATATGCTCAGGTTGCTATCACTGGTTTACGCGATGGTATATTTAGAATTAACATAGAATAGGCTTCTATATTGTATTTGTTTATATGAAGTAAATCAAAGTTTCTTTAAAATGCCTATTTTTATGGTAGAAGTGTATTATATTCTACGTATACACTTACAAGATGACTTACAGACACCAAATAGTTTTTGAAAACCAAATATGCATTATTAAATTTTACGATAATATTTAGACATATAAAAATGGCATACAAGGCAGCAGGGATTTCTCATGAGGAAGTATAGCCTCGATATATTCAGAAGCCTAAAGATGTTGCAGATCACATCTGCAAGCCTTCCTTTACATGGTAAGGCCCAGTTATTTGCAATCCCTTACATTATTCTTCCTTTAAGCTATCACATACATGCACAAAAAACCCCTGTGTGCTCTTAATATGTGCACAGAATTTTACAGCCGTATCTTTAAAGCCTTCATGTGGTCTGAAAATACAGAGACTGAAATCTGGGCCTTTCATCTGCATTTGGAACTTGGAAAGTTTAACTCCACTCTGCTTATCAACACATTTAGTCTTTGAGTATACTTCTGTATCATAAAACTGACAGAAATAAAATTTACATTATAAGGTAAGCTACAAGTCTCCTTTTCCTTCATTAACAAATCAGTCTGGAAATTCAACACTATAATTCACCTTATAGTGCAGTGACTTTGCAGAGTTTCGGATTAAGAGTAGTGGCCCTGCAAAGATTTACTTACGTACCTAGGCTTTACCTGCTGACACAGACTTGAACGGGACTGCTGGGGACCCACTGCTCCTCGTAATTGAGGCGTGAATCATATAAAATAGGTCTCCTTCCTAGAAATGCCCATTGCATTGCTGAACTGAGGGGAAGAAATCTGGATAGCATCGATAAATGGAGAACTGAAAGGGAAGGATTTATTTAATTGAATTTAACATGCTGTGGGGAACCTGAAATAATAAAGGTGGTGGTTTCCATAACTTACCCTGAAGATTTTATACTAACTTAAGGCTTCTCCGTGCATCACTTTTTTATTATTTAATAGTTTATTTCCATATTCAAACATAAGGGAACACTGCTTAAGGGTAATCAGCTGGAAGTTTATAAACAAATCAAGGCTAAAAACTGAAAAATAAGCTGTGCAATTACTTAAATATTTAGCTTAGCAAATCATCTCATGCAATCAGGGTTTGTTTAGAGTAACTACAGACAAAAAGTTTAAATCTATTATCTGTATTTAATTGGCATATGCGACTAAAATTCAAATTCAAAGCCTTTATTAGCCCCCTGACAGAGTAAGCCATAAACTCTGCAGTACTCATGCAAACAGAGAAACTCCATCTCAGTAGTTTTCTAAAGTATCCAAAAATCCTGCAGCTTCTCTGGTATTTAACAGCCGTGCATTTTATGTATGCCAGCCCTGCCTTGTGTTCCAGAAAACACTACTGAGCTGAGTAATGGGCAGCAGAATTACAGATAAGTAGTGCAGGGAAAGGAAAACACATTACAACGAGATTTCCTTTTACAGTCTCCCAGCCCGGCGCGGGCTGTGCCTATGGCACGCTCCCATTCCCCAGGAAATCAGTATGAATGTTGGCACAAACTTCAGTGGGACGAGGGTAGACCTCTACCACAGTCTGGTCTCAAGTACAGGTTGAACGATTAAGCAAGGCCTCCCAGGAGACGACGTTGTAAATGCTAGAGCCCAAGTAAGGCAAAACTGGAGTCAAAACCTTGTCCAAAACAAAAATGAAACAAAACAAAAAAGTATTATATAAACTCTCCCATATTAAATATTTAACTTGCAATCAACTGTTTGCTCAGCCATTCTTTTATCAAATGTGCACATATAGGTCTCCTTGGAGACACGGAGATCCCAGTAAGGCTTAAAAAAAGATCTAGTTCGTTTGGTTGTTGTCATTCTTAATCACAGATATCTATAAAATTATTAGTCCAAGCTACTAGCGGGAATAGAAAAAACTCTAGATTAGCTAAATCAATCAGGCCTGTGCAACTGGGAAGGGAGACAAGCAATTTTTGAAGAATCAATTTATTGGCTATTAAAGACATGTTTAAAATTAACTGCATCACAGAGTATACTACGCCATTTATCTATTTCTATTCTGTATAATATTACCAGACTTCTGGTTTCATCTGGGTTATGGACTCCATTAATTCCATCTGTTAAGTCATTCCAAACAGACCCAGCAATCCTGCAGCCCCAAAGATTATGGGATTAAATTGGTATCTAAAATAATCTGAAAATCGAGACGGGTCAGAGGTACACTAATAAAATATCAAGCCAATACTTTAAAATAAATTGTATGTTAGTGGAGCCTACTGTTAAAGAACTGAGTGCCAGAAGACTCGCCTTGACCACTCCGAGGTATCCTAAGAGAAGTCTGTAGTAAGTGACTTTCAGGTCTAACAAACAATTTTTGTAAGCCTCTTTTATGGGCAAAAATGTGTACCCTCTCTTCAGACGTAATTACTGAGTATTTCCCATCTTTGTAAATTCAACATTTCCTATTTACTACAATTTCTTAGTAGTGCATGAACTCACATTAGCAGATTTGAAAACTAATGGATATAATGGCTGTTGTGTTACTGTATTTAGTTTTTTGGAAAACTCATTAATTTACCAGACCATTATGGAAAATTTGCTTCCAGTAGTTCTACATTAATGAAAGTGCAGGTTTTGGTTTTGACAGTAGTTTTTACAACGTATTTTAGCAGTCTCTAAAGCTAACGTCTGTCCGATTGCAGGCTAATGGGTGAGGTTTGTATCTTACACAGCACTTCATTATTTGCTAAAGCATTCCAAAATTCCACCCCTAGATAGACAGACAGATGGATGGATGTTTGCATTTCCTACCATCACCATCTTTGGAAGCTGTGAACCAGTGCGCTCTGTATATGCAGAATGTCTCTCAAATAAAGGCATAAGTTCACTCAGCAAACATTACTATAATTAAAAGACAGCCCAAAACAGCCAGTACAGGATACTAATATTCCCCACAAGCACAACTGAGTCCTTATTTAGGGTTTCAACTGGAACAAAAAATTCTTGTCATTCATATGTAGTTAATTTATTTCCACACACACACACACACAAATTTGTCTATATTTGTACATCATGTATTAAAGGCATAGGGATAACTTATCTTACCGCCCAGCAGGGCACAAAGTACAAAAGATCACTCTACCACCCTGCTCTGCTTCAGTTTTATCTTCAGGCTTCCCTCTAGCATTTCCATTTTATAATCTATTTTTCCCAAAAAGAGGGGCTAGGTCACCCTGGTATTGGATACTAGGCCTGTATATACATACCTAGTTTGTAGACTAGTTATCTAGCGATCTCAGATTCCATTATTTGAACATTTTTGTCCTGAATCTTCCTTCTTTTTGCTTTCTTCTGCAGACTTCCTGCTACATCACACAGATTCAGATAGAAACTTCCCCTTCTGAAATGACTGCTGCTCCCTCACTGCTACCTGAACCTAACAAGTTAGATTAAAAAAACAAAGCAAACTAGATGGATTCTAGAATATTTCAGTTACTTGTTTGCACATTACTTGGACCAGGGAAGTAAAACATGGAAAAAAACAAAAACAAAACCGTAATGACACATTTGCGTGGGATTTTTTGAATGCAATTTGATAACCCAGAAGTCCAACCTGGCCGTATACAGATTGTCTGCTGTGCACATTTGTGTGTCTTAATAACTTCTGGGAAGTGTTACTATTACTTTTAAAAAAGCATAAATATTCAATATGCCATTGAAAATAATTTCTCCATTATGTTTTCTTAAATTAAAACTAAATACAGACTAGTCATAAGGATTCACTCACTTGTGCCACTGAGTTGACTTTATAAAACATACACACTACTGTGGCACTTAACTCTTGAAGAGTCCCACATTTTTTATTTAATAGACCAAAGAATTTTAATTACAAATGTATTTCAAATACCACACCTGAAAGTCCCTTTACTCATTTTACATTGTACTCTGAGTCCCTCAGAGAGTACATCGGTGTTTAAATAGGAGATAGATACATGCAGAATACTTGGGTTAAGTGGGAATTTGCTAATTCAGTAAACCTCAGCATTAGGGAGAAATTTGTGCTATAAGAGAGTAAAAATGACAGCTTCAAATGAGGTGTAAAAATGAGGTCTTAACTATCCAGTTACTACAGATCCCATATGATCTGTACAATGATAGAGCTGTTGGGTTTTTCTTGCTATGTGCTGTGTTAAGCAGTTGGCATCTTTTCATCCTTAAGGAGGTGCTTATATTTCAATTGCAGATTAAGTAATTTCTGTGAATCATCACAGGTTTTTTGTGGGGTTGGTTTCTTGGGTTTTTTTTAGTGCTTCAGGATCCTTTGGGATAAGAAGCTTTATTATAAAGGCATATTACTGCTTCTAGTAAAGGATGGGTTGTTTTGCATTTGAAGCAAAACCTTAATTGATGCACTGCTGACTTCTTCCACAAACTTCAATAGTTCATAGATTTTATGCATACAGCAGTACCAACCAGTTGCTGATAATAATTAATATATATCCAGGTTTTCTGTTTAGCTATGAGGTAAATTTTTTTAAAAATCCAAATAGTGACACCTCTAATGACCAATTAATTTCTGGCAAAAATGCAGAGTACATTACACAGAAAAAACGCGTTTTGTAAGCAAGCATGCTGTAAAAAATAATGCCAGTTTGACACTTCTTGCTACTAAACATTTGCATTAGAGGAGTATTAAGGGTGGTCGGTGCTCTAGACCTTTCTTTATTTGTACAAAGACACTTGTTTTTCATTTTCCCTGTACTCTCTATTAACTATCAAGTAAATTCAGATGACTCTCTTCCTGAGAGCCCATATTCCCTTGGAGTGAAGTCCGAGTGCTGAGCTAGCACCCCCGGCATGACAACCACGGTGCCTGTCCTCTGAAAAGGGGGCTGGAAAAAACTTCCAGTGCCACGAAAACCGGGTTGAGGCCCGCTCCTCTCTGAGGAGCGGGCCTTAATTCGAAATAAAAAGCACAATTTTCTAGCAAGACACCAAAGTCTAATATGAAGGACTATGATTTATGGGAATCGAGCAAAAAGGTCGCGAGCGGGAGCAGTTTCAGTCAAAGCAGAGGAAGTTAGTGCAAATATTGCAAATGTGGGGGGAGAAGTACCATTTCTGTTGTAACGTGAGGCTTTTGGAACTGTTTTTGAATGCAGGCATCATGGTGAGTAAGGAGCCCGGCAAATGCTTACTCACCACCTCGGAAAGCGAAGTTGAGCCAGCGGCTTCACTCGCGTTGGAGATGAAATACGCACTGGATCCCAACCGGCAGATTAAGAAACGAAACAAAGCCCTCCAGGTGAGATTTAAAGATATCTGCGAGGCCCAGAACGAGCAGAGGGACAAACAGCTGTCCACCACCCAGGATCCCGACAAGAGAGAAGCCAAGCCCATTTCCTACAAAACGGCTTATCGCAAGTACATGACCGTGCCTGCCCGGAGGTCAATACCCAACGTCACCAAGAGCACAGGAGTTCAGACTTCACCCGATCTTAAAAAGTGTTACCAGACCTTTCCTCTGGACCGGAAAAAAGGGAATATTCTTAAAAGCGCCTCGACCGTCGACACCTTTAAGGGTCAGAACAACGGGTTTCTCATAGACGTTAAGGACAAAGACGGCGGGAGCTCAGGGGAGGCCGTTCAGTGGAGCAAGAAGGCCGGCAGCCTGCAGACGGCAGAGTTCATTTCCCACGTCAACGAGCGCGCCAACGCGGGATCTCACGACGACGGGGCCGAGGCCTGGAAAAGCAGCGATTTGCACAGCTCTCCCAAAGAGCCGCCGCCTCCTCCTCCTCCTCCTCTCCCAAACTCGGCCGACCCCGCTTTGGAGCGACCCGCCGCTGCTGACCGGCCGCCCGGCCGAGGGAGACAGTCGGCGGGGCGGCCGGGGAGCGAGGAGGCTGCCCAGCCCCTCCACGGGAGGGTCTTCAAGACTGAAGTGGCCACCGTTTATTTACCGGTGGTCGGTTCGAACGCCTCGCAGCCCGACCTGCCGAACCTCGCGGCCGAGACCGACTGGTCACCGTGCCCGACAGCCGAGGAGGACAAAAAGAGGACCGTGCACCTGAACGGGGTCCAGCCCCAGGCGGGAGATGCTCGGTCCTGCTCGTCGCGGGCGCAGTGCCAAGCCACCGAATGTAACGAACAGACCCTTCAGATAAACGTTTCGCCTATGGAGGAGAACCAGCCTTGCCAGACGGCCGTCGCGGTGAGCGAGGAATGCCAACAAATCGTGCCTCACACGGAAGTTGTGGACTTGAAAGCGCAGCTTCAGATGATGGAAAATTTGATCAGCTCTAGTCAGGAAACCATAAAAGTGTTGTTGGGTGTTATACAGGAGCTAGAGAAAGGAGAAGCTCACAGAGAAGGGTGAGTAGAAGCTTTTTGCATGAGTATAAGCTGTTTTAAATGCCCTTTCTAACAAGTCCCGCCCTTGAATGTGCTAATGTAAACTTGCACCCGCTGCCGCGCGTTCCCCCGCAGCACACCGAGACGTTAGACCTGGCGCTTCTCACGTGGACCAAGTTTTGCTGCTTCAGAGGCGAGTCTTAGGGAAACCTGCCAGCGGCATTCGCAGATTTGGTGTCTGCTTGTCCTAGGATGTTATTAAGGAGTTATTTAACGAAGGACCTGCAATATCTCTTCTTGTACCTTTCCTAACGAGCGCAGAACAAGCTGCTCTCCAAACAGGATTAGCGAGGATGCTTTCACATCAGCAACTTTAATAACTGTAATACCTCACACGGCATGAAAAGCAGCAGAAAAACCTTAATTCTGTAAGAGACTTACCTTTTTAAGATTAAGGGATAGTATTACAACTCTTAATATAATTCCATTAATGGCATATGAATCTTGTCTGGTTTACTTTCACCTTCTGAATTTTTAACGATCTTTCAGAAGGAAATTAAATGAAAACTTTGAATATCTAAGTCTTCTTTACAGCATTCACACTACTGTACACACGACAAACTCAAGCAGAAAGAAAACAAAATTTTGTTTATACCTAACTTACATTACTTAAATCAACCTAGAGGGCATTACAAGTAATAGTTACAACCTTTAGTCTTTACCTAGACAGTTCAACCTGTCTCTTACATTACCTTAACAAGCACTTTGCAGACTTACTTGCCTTAGTTCGCTAATCTTTATTCAAAGAGCGCACCTCAAAATGTATATGCACTGTTTGTGTGTTTTCAAATACTTCTGTAATTAAATAATAATTTGTCAGAAGAAATCTGGATTTTAAAAGTAGAAACCAGTAACTCGTGCTACTTGAAGCAGCACATGTTTTCATTTGAGTCAAAAAGGTACATCTTAAGATTTGTAATTCACCTCTTTCTCTAGGAATGTAGAAATCATCTTGTTAATCCTAAAAATTCAAAAGTATTTTCATTAAAAAATCATCTTAGCTGTTGGTCAATGCTGTCAACAGAGCCTTAGCACTTTTAGTTTATTTTACAGCTGGTTATAGTATTATTAGAATACCTTGTCAGATCCCGGGTCTTCAGACTGGGAAGCTTCTTGATCTAGCTAAGAACAACACAGTCTAACTGTTTTGGTTTTTTTTTTTAACTACTATTCAGGAAAACTATTCCTCTGACTTTCTTAACTTAGAGAAACTGCAAGATAATTGGAAAGAAATGGCATGCTGCTTGTCAAATCACAAAATATAGAAAAATATTTCTTCATCGTAGCTCATCACCTGATCATCCAGAACCCTCTGTCTATAAACACACACACATCTACCCACAAAGTCATCTGCTATAAATATCAGTGCTTCCTCCATACGCTTACATATCAATTTTTTATCTTTTCTCAAAGATAGTAGAGCAAAAGGTACAGCAAGTACTTTTTTTTGTATTGCCCTCACATAAGCAGACACATTTAATGTAGCCAACATTAGGACTGTATCCCTGCCCTCAGCACAAAAGAGGTCTTGCCCAAACTATCGATATTGCTCCTATCTTCAAAATAATCCTTCTATAGTTGTCAACCTGACAAAGCTGTAGCCTGTATTAGCCCTAAAATAGTGGAACTCTCCATAAACCCCAGTTCTTCAGAGTATCTCTACTGCCTCTTAAAACACATGGACTTGGGTATTAGAGTCTGCAAGACTACATTTATTTGACCGAAGAGCCTTATTTATTAGAACTCTTCTATCCTCCTCCTGTAGGTTCCCCAGCAGTAGTGAAATCACCACCTAAAGATACATCACACATTTTGAAATCTTTTCAAACATGTTGTGGTATGTGGAAGAGAGAATTAAAATGTTTTAATGATTCTTTGACATTAACTGTAACCAGTGGCAGTTACACCAGTGGTTGAGATTAATTACAAAAATTGGAAGCAAAGTAGCTACAAATTAAAGTGAGATTTCAGATAGGGGTGTTGGTTTAAACACAACGATATACAAAGGTGCTGCCTTAAAACCTACCGAGAGCAGAAAAGGGTTTCTACTTGGAGCCGCTTTCAGCTACTCTTCCATATGCTCTAGACATGTCCCAAACATGCCCCCTCCCAGCTAGACATGAAGGATGTAGAGATGGGGAGGGAGGAAAGAAGAGCGATGCATACTTGCGTATTTTTTCCTGTTTTAGGAATTCTTGTATTCCAGATCCCTCTAATTATCTAGCACCTGGGTGATTTTAAAGGAGCCTGCACAAAGGAGTCCAGCATTATGCTTGGGACATTTCTGTTCTCCACTGATCACACTCCAGAGCTGAAAGAACACTCTGTTCCTGTGCAAAGCACCAACACATTATTAACATAAACCCTGTCTTTATCCCTGTTTCCCTCAAATTAGACAACTATTTCAATAAGAGGTTGCCCCATCCTCTTATTAGAATAATTCTTTCCAATTGTTGCATTCATTTCTACAACGTTTTTGCCACAGAGACCCACCACTGCATACACCAGCTAGTACATAACTTCTCAATTTTAGCATGTTTATCTTTTTTCCTTTTATAACCAGGTGTTGGGTCAGTTTATAACAAGAAATTAAAAGCAGTACTACTGGTACATGTCTGCTTATCGTAGCATATACGAGTCTTCCATCTGCTAAAACAGAAAACAATGTTTTGTGTTTATGGCACTCTCCTGGTTTTCTTATTTATATTGAATTCCTTACAATAACATATATCAAGAAACAAATACAAATAACACACTGCTGGTAAAAAAAACCCAAACAACAAATCCACAGCTAAATCTCTTAATCAGATTTTTCTCCCTTCAAGAAAATCAGTGTTCTTTAAGTGCTGTTGTAGTGCCATGGGACTAGTGCTCAGTGGATTCATTTTCACTAATACGCTGTAGGTCTTGAACTGCTATTACTGCAATTCATCACTAAATGAGTCTATGCCAGCAAAATTGTATCAGCATCTCTGAAGATCACAGTATCATCCTTTGGGTGAATATCATCTATGTATACTTTTCAAAATGTCAGTACTACATTATCTGCAATTAGCAACAGCATACAGCACTCAACTCTGCTGAAAAGAAAGGGAAAAAACACCGGAGGAGGAAGAGAAACACAGAGTAGCTCTAACACCTGACAGAGCCAAGGGCTCATGTCATTCTGCCAAATCTGAGACTTTGAGGGTGCTGTGTACCCCTCTCCTCCTCTGACCTGGGAACAGGCCCCATTTATTGGTCTCAGAATGCAAAATTCAGGCCATCAGGAAACACAGCTCTTACCATCGGGCACTGCATAATTTTAATCCATTAAAACTATCTACATAACACCTGGTAGATTTGGGAATGGGGGTAGCAATCATTATCACTAGCTTGTGACCCCCCCCCACCCCCCGCAATGTAAAAGGAAATTATTAAAAATGTATATTTCTTATGTGCATCATTACATACTAAATCTTTGGCAAAATGGTAATTATACCTTACTATGCAGAAGCTTCTACAAAAAAAAAATTACATCGCCGCAAAAGGCATTCAACAATGTTTGTGTTACGTCATGCATGAATAAAAGTAACAGAGCTACAGCTTCAATTAAGACTCCCAGCTCAAAGTTGAAAAAATGTTGAATATTACATGATGCAAGGTGCAGCTTTACAACTCAAGTTTTATGCTCCGAATGATGTTTGCTTTATCTTCTAGTAAACTATTAGCAATCTATATCAACTATAAACATATCTGTCCACATTCAGATACCGTGCATTCAATTAAGCAAGGCAAATTCTGCTCTGTGTGGAGGCCAACAGGATTGAAAGCAAAATGCAAGTTACTAATTCCAAAACCCGGCTAACTAACACCTATGAAATACATAACAGAAGATGAATGGATAATAAAAAACCCACTTTGCTGCTGGAGAACACTGATGACCTGCCCTTTAAATCCTTACCATGAAAAGTAAGGGTAATCTAAGCCCTTCTCATTATACAACAAATCAGCAATTTTAATAAACAAAGTACTCAATTTGCCATACAAAAATAAGTCACAGTATTTTGACTCTGACAGGCCAAATGCTACACATCAGACAAGAGTTAAATGAACCTGTTTCAGAGATAATTTATATTCATTTATTAGTTGACAGTGGTTCAGGAATTTAAAGAGCTCTCAACAAACATTCATGAAACAAGCAGTCCCAGGCTCCTTCGAAGAGGCTTTGAAAGAACATGTTCTCATGGAAGGAATTTAAATGTCATTTCATGTTTTCCAATGAATAAGGGATATTTGTGTCTCTCATTATCATTTCTAAGCAGAAAATAAACCAATACTTTGTGTTTGGATGGACATTTGAACCAAAGAGAAGAGGAGAGCTTCACCTGGTGCAAAGACAGCATCCTCAACCAAGTACTTCTGTCTTAAAAATACTGCAGGCAAACATCCTCAAGGTCACAAAAGTTGAGCATAAGCTTATCATCCTGACTCACGAACGATGGCAAATGAAAGTCAGATAGCCAAAGCAATTATTGCCCAGATTGTTTGCTTTTCTCCTTTTCAGAAGCTGCTTCAAGTCCAGTCCAGCTATTCAGCTCGGAAAAGGAGACAGCAAATAAAGGTAATAACAACCTCTGCTGTCTAACTCAATCCATCTACACACATGAGCCAATACTCTCAAAAAGAG
The DNA here is from genome assembly GCF_000737465.1 of Haliaeetus leucocephalus. Lineage (NCBI taxonomy): Eukaryota > Metazoa > Chordata > Aves > Accipitriformes > Accipitridae > Haliaeetus > Haliaeetus leucocephalus. The sequence goes on from NW_010973266.1 coordinate 3,270,526, forward strand.
GGGAGTTCCTTATTTCACAGAATGAGAAAAGAAAGCTTAAAAGAGTGTACTAGAATGCAGCCTCTGAAAGCATAGCTTTTGGAAGTAAGTGGAAGAAATGGACCACCACCTGTAGTAGCTGTAGAAATAATATGAGATAGTTTCATTTGGGATTTCCCCCCCTCCTTGGTTTCGTTTAGCTTTTTCCAGTTACAGACATGGCAAAGGAAAAGCTTAAGAAAATTGTTTCTAAGAGAAAACCTGGAAATGGAGGGAAACAAGAGATAGATAAGCTTAACAGCAGAAGACAGCTGCACTACAAATAAATACATGAAAACCAAAAAGAATACAACAAATTCCATCTGTGATGCACCAATTGTATCATACACTGAGTGCCACCACATTTTAAGAGACTGTAACAGCAGTCCTGCAGAGCAGGACTACGATGACTACCTTTATTTTCAACTCTATGATCTTTAAATACATTCGTTTTGCCCATTCTTTGGAGCACTTACATTCATCCTGATTATTACTCTACCTCAGACTGCCTCCTAAATTCTTATCTCTTCACCCTCACTACAGTTGTTGTATTTCAGAGTATGCATCATTTACAGATTTTTCCCAAACACAGATATACCAAAACACCTTGGAGATTGTAACAGTTCACCTTTCGAAGGCAGAGACAGGAAATCTCTTTGGATGCATCTTCCTTAGTCAAGGAAAAGAAATAATTTTTGCACAAATCAGTGCTTTGTGGATCTTGCAATCCCTGGGCCAGGGGATGGTTGGTTATTTGTTTGTTTGTTTTTAAATTCTAATCCATACATACCATTTTCTCTGCTGTTTCCACAAAGATCAATCTTAGAGTGAAGCATTCGACTATGGCGTTTTTTATTTTCTAGTTCCAACAGCAACAGAACACCCTTCTCTTTCTTTTCTTACAGCCATTTGTATAACTACTCCCTCTCTTTTTGTAAGTATAGAGTGAATTCTAATTATTAATAGCTGAACTGTCAGGCTTTGTCATGGCCCAAAAGGTGTATGTGTCACATTAAACATTAAGCCATATTCAAGCAAAATGCATTCCATGATCATTTATGCCTTTTCATTAGGTCACTAAAGCAGTTTTAAGACAAATTCTTTGCACGTGGACCCGTGACAGGTCCTATCCCCTCACCCTGGGCTCATTTCCCAATTACAGCTCATCCCTCAGCCATCACTCAGACGCTCACTGACCCTTCCCTGAAAGCAGGATAAGTATTAAGACTCCATAAAAGTCCATTTACCTGCTCTCACCATAAGTAACCTGGTTTTCCAAACTATAAAACAGTAGTCCAGCCTTCTCCCTTCTGTATTCCCCCCCAAGCACAAATCAAGCAGACGTGGCAGAGCAGTATGCTACACGCTGACACCTCTCTCAGCTCGGCACACCTCGTCCCTGGAACAATTTCATTATATGCCAAAACTGCATATTTCGTAACGGACACTATTTCAGTACCTACTGTCAGTCCACATGACCACCCTCGAGCCCTTATATTTAAAATCCTCAGTAACCCCCAATAAAAGCTGGTTATGTAAGATCGATCATTAAAAGACCCAGTATCATTCAAGGTAAAAGATCCAGCATCACCCAAGGTTTAACCTCATATTACACTTTTTCTGAATTAGATCACTAAAAAACAATCTGGAGTGAGACCTACAAGGGCAGGTAACATGAGTATTTCATGGACCTTCAAGACTCAATGGGATTTATATTTTGGATAGGATTTTTCATAGTTAGACAAATTTATTCTGTTGTTCATAATCAAAGCTTCAGATCAAATTGTCAGAGTGGATAAAAAGGGCAACCTTTCACAGTTCACAGGCATTCCTGGAACATATGTCACAGGTATTCAGAGTGCCTAGATACTATAACATTTAAGATAAAGAGCACTGTGTTAAATAACCCTTACTGTCATAGCGAGCTTATAGCTATTAAACATCCTTTGTTAGGAATATAGTGGTAGAAGGTTTTCAACAAGCAAACGATGATGAACAGAAATGAAAAGTGAACTGTTAGCAACAACCAGTATGTAGAAGAAACATAAACAAACAAATAAAAAATGTAATCTTTTTACCAAAGTTACTTACCTTAATGCTTACTCTGGTTTCTCAAAAAAAAATGACACTAGGAATATTCTGAGTCTCAGAAAATATAACTTATTTTGCTAATATATTCAGCTATTTATCTGCATATAGTATACAGGCACAATTTGAAGAAAAAGCATCTGAAGCACTCAGAAGAATAATTTGATTTATATCTAGTTGCTATTCAACAGACTTTAGAAACAAGATGAAATATCATTCACCACCACACCTTGCCATTTCAGCAGGGTTCACTTCAGGCTTTCAGCATTTCAGGGTTTCAGCATTTCAGCAGGTTTCACTTCAGGCTTTGAAGTGAAATTAAGGTTCAAGACTTTTCCATCAGATTGGCTGCAGTGACACAAAGCCCAATAAAAGCAAGTTTCCACAATTCAAATCTGGAAACACTGGTGAAGTCTTATAATGAACATTTGAAGAAAAAAAAAAAAAGTGTAAGCAGACTACGTTCTTGCTAAATATATCCATACGAATTACCGCAGATCATAAGGGAAGCTTTTCCAACTGTCACCAAGCTGTCCAAATTACATACCTGCAAGGAGAGTTTTTCTGCTAAATCAGTCTTTTGAAGAGGATGTTATTTAGGTACTGAATTACCAGTTTTCACTTTACACAATTAGAATAATCCTTTAATAACTGCATTTTGACTGTTGGTAGTATTAGAATCCAAAGAGACAGAGCAATGAGCCAGCTACCTATCCAGTCATGTAAAAATGAGACAAAATGAGACAAAATGAGCTTTAGAGTGTCAAATTTCTCACTGCTGTTCATTCGCCAAGAGATTAATCCCCAGATTTCTCATTGACACCTAATTCTGAGCCCCTGTGCTTACACAGATATACTTGTCTCTTATCCTGACTAGGGAAAAATGGATTTTGACTGGACAATTTTAGTAAAAAAACTTGTCTGAAGAGGGGCGTTTTGTTTTTTAAGCTGTCAAGGCTCCCAGCTACCCCAGGTTCCAGAATTAAGACATAAACATGCAGTTCAGTCTTAAGAAAGCTCCTGTGCAACACATTCAGGGAACTGAAGGTAAGCAAGCATTGGAGATGAAGAGTGGAGCTGGATTCAAATACCTGTGGACTGTTTCCGTAACTGGAGGAAAACATCTTTTAAGCGAGGAGCTCCTTGGCACATGTCTGTCCACCCTCCCTGCATGCCACCTCTGTGTCACCGCTGCTGGCTTCTTTAATTAGGAACTCTTCTCAGCTCAGACCTTGAAAAAACTAAGGTGGTCTACACTGTTTTGCAGCTCTCAATGGCTTCATTTTGAGCTTTGCAAATACAGAGGAATTTTGAAGACAGATGAGTAAATAGATAACCAAGTTTAGATATGCAGAGCAGTCCAACACAGGGGCTTTGGGCACGTATTTGGTGTCTACAGTCAGCAGTAGATTACTCTTCCTTATCATTGAACCATTTTTTTTCACGTCATAAGCAAACACTTAGAAAAGCAGCAGTTTTAATAGAATACCTAAGTGAAATTGGGACAATTCTGAGCTTTTTGCGACAGTTTATTGTGATGGTTTGTTTTTGTAGCTCATGGAGCAGCAGCATAGGGATCAGCTGTGTCACAGGTCAACCAAGAAAGAGAAATGCCATTCAAAGAGAGCTTGGAAATCTCTCCAAACACACCCAGCTGTGCTTAGCCCTCTTTTTTTTCTTTTTTTTTTCATCTTAGTTCCATTATCCTGAGAAGCTGAGTGTGGTCTAGTAATTCATCAGCACAAGAGACTGGATTGTAGAGATGAGCAGAGGTATTTTGACATTAACAAGGCAATTCACACTCTGGAATAGTTCAACCTGGCATGACTTAGGTCATTTCTTTGGTAAACGCAAGGAGATTTGTTTACTTCCTTGTCATCCATACAAGCTCAGAAAAAATTCCCAGGGACGGGACCTTTCTGAGCATCTGCGTACAAAGCTCAAGGAAATGCCAAACTGCTGCTCTATAGAGTCTCCTGTACTGCAGTAAAATCTCAAACTACCATTATTTAAGGAAAGGAGAAAATAGAAAGTACTGAGACCGGCAAAGAGTTATTCAAGCTGCAACAGAAAAAGAGTTTAGCACTTCCAGGGTCCTTCCTGTTCATTTTTTTTCTCCATACAGTCCCCCATCCTTCTTGCAAGTACCGCACAATCAGCAAGATCAGTGGCCAGCAATCGTACTTTGTATGCTTAATATTTAGAATTTTAAACAAGCTCTTTAGTTTGCATATAGTGTGGCTGATGCAGTTATTATTGTAAGCTGGTATAGGCTTATATATGTAATGCACACACAGTATTTGAGCTTGCACTGAAATCTCAAATTATGAAAAAATACCACAGAATTCTTATTTCCCCTATCTTCCCTCCTTTATAGAAACAATGCCTGTTAGCAGCCGCCTTAATTTAAAAGTCCAAGACAAGCAAAATCCAAGGTGTTGTTTTAATACAGTTATTCACCCGTAAACGCTCTATTAGTTCACACCTATGAAATACCCTTTGGCCTGATCGGTTGAGAGGATTTCATTTGCATTAAAACTGGGCAGTTATGAAAAATTTCTGTGCTGTGGCTAACAAAGGGCTATTAGCCACAGTGCATAGAGCTGAATAATCGCTCTGTAGCTGAGAAACTATTGAGCTTAGGGTAGGAGCAACAGGGAGGTGGGAGGGCAGGTAGGGATTTTTGCCTGACGACTACACCACCAAACACATGGCCCCAGCCAGTCCCAAAAATTACGTGCAGAAGAAATTAATTTTAAAATTAAGTGGATTTGGGGGTGGAAGAGGAACGGGAACTCGGAAGAGGAACGTAGCATGCTCTGAAGCTGCAGTAAAAGGATGAGTGCAGCAGTCCTGATGATGAGCTGCAGGTTCAAAAGTCTCAGGGCATCTGAGTAATGACGCTCTGAGGTCAGGAGCAAGTCGCAGTAGAGAGATTTAGAGTGCAAGGGGTAAAGAGACAGACTTCATTTTCGTGTAACTACTGGAGTGCACTTCCTGATAACTCACTGAAGTGTTTGGCCTACGAATTATGTGCCAGCTGTACAGTTGTTACTCAGCTAGAACAAACAAATTCCCTCTATTATTAATACAGAGAAGTGACATTTTAATTATCCTCCCGATTTTTTTGATGAGACAAGAGGACAAATATTCAAGAGAGATGCTAGACCTTGCAAGCACCTAATTCCTATAACATTTTGTGATTTCATTTGAAATACGTTTTAATTCTCTCCATTCTTGTTGTTTTTTTTTAAATCACTAGACAGCCCTATTAAAATATGTATTTTTTTTAAAACCCTTCACTCCCTGACTAACCTGAGTACAATATAAAATGTATTTACGGGGTGAAAGCACTTGAATTGCTGTCTTGGGAGTCATGCCATACACCCACAGTGCAAATACCTCAAAAAGAAGATTAGTCATCTGCTTCCAACTGTCAGGATTCAGTAAAAGACAACAAACTACTGTCTTGGAAACAGTCTGAAAAATCTCACCATTGAGCTTCTGTACATTTCAAAGTATTTTCAGAAACCAAATGAATAATATCAGCCCTGTAATAACAAGACAGATAGGAAAAAAAGTGGAAGAAAAAGTCTGATATTTTAGAGCATCAGAAGATTTTCTGCTTTCATCCTCTGTCATCAGTTAAAAAAACATTTCAAAAATGAGTTTAGTGAATTTGTGCAGTGTTTCTTTTCCCTTTTTGGTGCGTGTTAAAACATACTTGTACCCAGCATGAGAACTAGGATCTTGCCCACTCTTTTGATGGCCATAGTGGCCGATCAGTACGGACTGATCCTTGGTCTCTCCAGCTGTGCCACTGCACATCTGCCCAGCGCATGGGCTGTCTCCACGCTCCCTGCAACTCATGGGCTGTCGTTTTCCTCAGAGAGAGGAAAACTCTGTTCATTAAGGTTTAGTTAATCCTCACATAGTAACTAATTAAAGAAAACCACCCCACTGAAGCTGATCATCAGGGATCTCAAGTAAGAAGGAAAGGATAACGTTGCATCCAAGTACCCAACGCCTCTGGCGTTGTGACATTCAACTCAGGGGCACGTAGCTGGTATTGCTTAGACCTGCGCAGCAGCTCTCTGTGAATACTCCCCAGCTCCCAACACACTCCAGAAGCAAACTGGGTTGTGCTTGAGCTCTGTACCGCAGGATTTCTGCACGTGTGCTCCAGCGCACAGGTCCTGAGCTTTGCCGCAGCTGCTAAATATGTTGATGGTCCCCAGAAAAGCTGTGCTGATAACTTCAGACCAGCATGGGAAAGAACCATCGTGATGGCAAATGGTGACTACAAGTCCAGGAGACTTTGCCAAGGTCGGGCAACAGCTTCCAGCTGGAGGTACGAGACAGCTCCACAGCCCTTCTCTGCTCTCTGCAAAGAGCTACAGAGCAGTAACAAAAAGCTGGCTTCTACTCCTAATTGTAACACAATCAATCTATTGCAAATATAATTAAGCTCAACACGAGACAAGCTAACAGATGATGTTAGAGAGGTGCAGGGCACGCTGAAGCGCCTCTTTCTCTAGCTGCTCTGAGTAGTCTAAGGACTTCCACGCTGCTGGTGGAGCTAACCCACACTTTGTCACATACAGGGGAACAGATCCTCTCAAACACAAGTAAGGGGCCCATGTTTACTGGGAGACATACCAAGGATGCTCCCCAGTTTGTACTGGGGAACCAAATAAGCAATGCCAACAAACAACAGGGAGAAAAGAAAAATCTTTAGGTGAAAGCCAAGCATAAAAGAAAACAAAACGAAAACAAACACCAAAACCCAACATACCTCTGAAAAGCATGAAACAATTCAATGTTTGCATCCAGCCACAGATATCAAACAAAAAAGCTTTAAGATTATTGCTTAAAGCACAACACTATTCTTGATTTTTATCGGGCTGTACCACTATCATCTATAAATGAAAACTGCTTACTGGTAATTACGAGTGTAATGAAAACACAGCAGCAGTAAGGCTAAAACATTTTTTCTACTGGGCAAGTGATTTTTCAGAACACCTTTACATGAGCCAAAGGCTGACCCAAGATGTTTTACGCCTGTACATACCTGCTGGTTTGACAGCACAATGTTAAGTTCTTAAGGGAACCAGAGGCAGATATCCATCTGACAGAAACATGACTTTGCTGATAGAAATGCATTTATATGAGGCTTTCCATTGAGCTAGAATGGCAAATCTTTTCTAGGTTAGACTAAACCTGTATGGCTAAGCAGGATTTATTTTAACATGCAAACATATACAAGTGATTTTCCTGCAGTTTCCATAGCTAAAACATGACTTATTCCAGTCATAAGGACAACTAAAACACACATGACATAGTGAAGTCAGCTCATTCTGCCAAAAGGCAAATTATGTTAATAGGAAGTATGGATGATTTTCTCTTGAAGCATAGTTATTAGCAATATTGGCTCTGTATACTTTACAGTAGGAAACAAAGGTTTTGAGAAGTTCTCCACCAGACCATTTATTTTTAAACCATTATTCTGTAAAGACAGATAACGTTAGTGTGTTTAACTAGCTATGCTATGAATAGTTACAACAGGACTAGGCCATGCATGGAAATATAATACCCGTTTATACAAAGACTTAAGGAGAACCATGGCCTACACTTCCTCAGCTATTCAGCACGGCCAGAACTGTCACTTCAAAACAACTTCAAAGGCCCACTACCTTCTTAAGATAATTTGTTTCACTATATTTTAATAAAAACATAAACAAAAAAATACATTCTTTAAGTCTGTTTATCGTCCTTGGTGGTAATACATCGCAAGTGTGATGAACATCAATATCATCTAAAGAGCATACCCATTAGAGCATAAACACACTCTGAAGCACAGCCACTTCTGTAAAACCATGCCATTAAGTAACTCAATTAATATGAAGTATTCCCTACATCCCAGCAGATAAGGGAAGACCATCCAGATGTAACAGATCTATCCTTACAGATCGCTTTGTAAGCTTTTTCTTCTTTGTTTTTAATAGACGTCCATGATACTTGAGTTAGTGCCCTTCACTAGCTACCTACTGAACAACAGTAAAAAAATAAAAATCAGCACATACAGATCTAAGCTTCCCTCTCTTAGCTCAATGGGGTCTCTAATTTATACGAGCAAAAAAAACTACTCAAATGCAAAGATTCTGATGTTACAGTTGGTATTTTCAAAAAAAGCCTCAAGCAGGTGCACGAATTCTGCATTTCACAGGGATTTAGAGGGTGTAATTCCCTTAGGCTGCTCTGAAAATTGCAGCCTATTATTAGTTACTGCCAGTCCATGTCAGCAAAATGGTTGTTCTTCATTATAATATTTTCATACTTGGAAGTGTTAATTGAGGTTAAGCTCAGGTTGTGCCAAGAATACTAAGAGAAATGCAATAAAATGAAAGCCTCCTGAAAATAATATGCAAGGTATATAGCAAGCATACGTGAAAAACTGAGTATGGAGATGAGATATCCTTCCCAAGGTTACACAGCTAATTAGATGCAGACTTAGCCATACAACTAACCTATATCCATCCTTTCTCCAGAACCTGACCATACAGCATCACATAATACACGAGACTAACCATGCCCATCTGCGTACATCCATATGAAAACCGAAAATACAAGATGTAAGGTATCAAAGAATGAAGCTATTGGAGTAATGACTTCTTGTTAGCGTGTATCAAAACACATTAGATGCTACAGTACTATGAAACACATAATAATATGAATACCAGGGAAGCTGATTAAACATTCCAGTATATGCATTCAGTTCCCTTCTTGCAGATCAGCATGCATCCCATCAAACCAGTAATGAAGAGTGCCATGTTTACTTTGCTAAACTGATAGGAGTTAAGGAAAAAAAAAAAAAAACCAACAAACAACCAAACAAAAAAAAACCCAAACCAACCCACCCACACTTACTCAAGTCTATTTTCTTTATTGTTTTGGGGAAAAAAATCATAACGTAGTACAAGTTCTAGCCAATTACCCAGAAAGCAAGCTAATTAAACCAAAAGATCTCCTTCAGCATCCCCAAGATAAATATTTTTTCCAAACACAAACCAGGACATCTTTCTTATTATCATCACTGAGGAAAAAATGGGGAGTTGATTGGTAGGGGAGGGGGCTAGATTTGCTCCCATCTTACTCATGGAAATCAGATGTCAAGAACAAGCTCCTGTTAGAAAGCAAAGATGCCAAGTGCTGCCCTCTGACAGCACCTTACATCTTAATACCAGCAGATCCGTCCTGTAAGATACAAGCCTTTAGTCAATCCTTTCAAGATCAATACACCTTTCCTGGCCATGGTGCACAACTGCTTATCTGCAAGACACAAAGACAAAAAAGACTTTTTTGCAAATTCCAAATGCTGCATGTTTTAGGAGACCTGAAGCAGGCAATCCACACTGCAGCACAGACACGCAAAACTCCACGGTGAAGAGCCCACGGGAGCACCCAAGGGACCGCACCACGCGAGGAGACAGAGCCAACCAGAACGGCAAAAATCAACCCCTCATTCAACATTCACCAGTTTTGGTCACACCTCAAATTTTACCAAAAAATGTAACTAGATGTCCATTTCGCTTTAAGGCTGATGGATTTCCTTCTTCACGAGAAGCACATCCAGGCAGGGAAGCGGAGCAGAGGTGCCCCAGCGTACACGGCAGACGGGTCAGCGGTGATCGAGTTTAACCTTCTTGAAGAACGAATGAAAAAAAGGGAGAGACTGAAGCAAGTTATGAAATGTAATACTCTTATACTTAAATTGATGAGGCATTCCCAAAATCAAGATGTTAGGATTGGTAAAAGGAGCTGCAAGGCTTAATGTTGAGATTATTTTTTACGTGAAATATGTTGCTCACGGGAGTCCCAGCTTGCAGGGAACTCCTGGCTCCCAGGCATCTCCCTCAGTACAAAGTGAAATATTCCACTTTGGATCTACAACAGACCAAAACCAACTTTCATTTCTCTAAAAAGAAAAAAAATTTTCTGTAGGAATATTTGTTTTGTGAAAAACTTCACATTTTACAGGTTGTATTCTTACCAAAAAAACCAACTGGTTTACCAATGAAGAAAAAAGTTACTGGTCTCTAGCCTGAGCTCTTCTACACTGGAATACCCTTAAAATTATTTTTTAAAAGGAGAAAAAAAAAGCAGCTTATTCAAAATAGTCCATCTCACAAGGAAAGCATAATCACCCAGAACTCTGCTCTCCTGAATCCGGTATCCACACTGTGCTCACAAACTGTTGCTAGCAGTTAACACTGCCAGCAAGCTCTCTTTTTCAGTAAGTCTGCACTGCGCATCAACCTCATTGCCCAAGATTTACATGGAAACACTACGCCAATAGTAAAATCTTTGCTGGCATGAAGTAGATGAATTCCATGCAAGTGCTTATGTAGATAATTACGTGAAAACAAGAAAGCGAAAATCCAAATCCCTGGAATTCTTTCATGAAGAGTTTAATTTATATATGAATAATGAATTTATACTGTACTAACACTCACATAACACAGTCATGGCTGAAGAGCTATCAAATTGCCTTATGGAAACCAAACGCTGTGACACCATGTAGTGTTCTTGGGGCTTACAAAGAAGTCTAACTAACAGGATGGTTCAGAGAAGGCCACATTACTAAATCCGTAGTTTGAAAAGAAAATCACCTCTGAAAAGCTAAAAATATTCAGTAAGGAAAATGATGCTTTAAGAAAAGTTCATCATAAATTACATCCAACTAGAAAAAAAATGTATCACCATAAACAGTAGAGCTTGTGAATGACAATGATGCTAAAACCAAGCAGTGCTGAATGTGTCAGTTGAGAAATCAGGATTTCAAACTGATCATCCAAAAAATCATATGATTTTTAAATACTTGTATCAAAGGACCATTTTCATCAGCTTAACAAGTCTGCCTTATACCATCACCTAGGAAATATGTTTTTAAGTCTTTGAAAGTCTGGAATTATTGTGCATTATAAGATCATCACATGCTTTAGAAACTAATTTAAATAAAATACTGAAAACTCTATTTTGAGAAAGACAGTTTATTAACTTAAAGTGTCTATGATGTCTTCTTTTTAAGAAGAGATCAAAACCACTGCCAGTTATGGAAGGAGGACTATAGTTCATGACTGAACTGGCACATCCACATTAAGACCAAAGATAGTATGGCTTTTGCTAAATAACTAACCGGCCTACCAGCATTCGGTGAGTTTATCACAACTAAAATATTACTGTTTTAAGATGGGCATGGCGCTGGTGGAAGCTGGTTGATAAACCATCACAATAACTAGGATAGTGACCATAAACATATTTGTTTTATGGGTGTGAGCATACTGGGGAGGTAAGGATTCAGAGATGTATCTGTATTATTTTTTAACACCGCTATACATTTATTTGGGTGTTTAATCCCATATGACTTCTTGCTGAAGTGTTTCGAAGTTCTGTACCAGATTGTGTGGGCTACGACTGGGATACACCACTACTGCAGGTTTGTCCTGGGGGCTCTGGTTTATCCCTCCTCTTCTCCACTCACAGTTTTCAGCACACACAGGAGTACCCCTCATCCTCCCTCCTCTTCCAAACAAAAAAATTCTCACCTTTTCACAGTCCCCCAGTGAAAGTCACGGTTCTCAAACACCCCAATTAGGGCGAAAAATAAAAATAAAGACTTGCCAAGATTCACTGTAAACAGATGACCTGGCCACTTTGCTTTTACAACTGCCACCAGAAACGTTGCTCTTTTACAGCAAATCCCTCAAAGCACCAGGCATGTCCCTTAAATACAACCAGTCATTTTCCTAAGGGATTCTACAAAGAAGATGTCACTGTCACTCTTTGTCATAGGGCTCATCTCACAGCAATCCAGCATAACAGGGACAGGTATAAGCAGGATAAGGAACTTGGATGCTATGGTTTGCTTTCGTAAACACTGGACTTTGAAAAACTTATTAAAAATCCCTTATTATTAAATTATTTCTTAAACAGCAAAGCAGCAAGGCAGGCCAAACATGAACAGAATAAACCCTGCAGCACTGTGCAGGAACAGGAGAGACTGGCAGAGAGGAGGAGGTGGTTAGTCTACAAGCCAGATAATTAACTGTGTATTTGAATGGTAGTTTGCAGGTGCACAAAGATGAATGAAAATGTCGCAACTGGAAATTAATTTTAAAAGAAACACCACCTAAAACCTAACCTGGCACCCGACGCAATGTGTTTATGCCTTTACCTATAAAGAGGCACTCACACAACTGTACTGTATTCCTCTAAAGGCGATTATTAACTACCCTTTATGTCCTCAGTAAATAAAGGCCTTCATCAACTGATCTGTAAACTTTAAATGTTGTATCTTCAGTAAGAGTTTTTAGTATTTGATCAATAGCTTGGAAAAAGCATTTTACAAGTCCAAGTTTAATAGTATGGTGACAATTTGAATGTCAACTTCCGAAAGATTTTAAAAGGGGAATTGAAAAACAGATACTACTTTGCTCTTAGAGAGCATAAAATTAAGTATAATCAAATATAAACCAGTACGGTTTTTTTCCCCATAAGGAATAGTATGTAATATAGAAATTCCGCTTTGTAGAAGTTCTGTTGCACATCTGGCTTTGCTGTTGTGTTAAAATTTAGCAATCAAGGTGATTTGAGTATATTCCTCTGAATAAAAAGTATTTGAGGCCACTGACTTACTACTTGATACCAAGTTTCAAATCCAGAGTGTTCCAAGCCCTCTTCAAGTAACAAACAACTAGAACAGCAAGAATTCTACCTTGCATTTTGCTTTCAGGAAAAAAAAAAAAAGTCTTTATAACAAAAAAGTAGATTTATCCTACATGAACTTCTGTCTGTGCTACCACTGTGCCAAGGAGCTGTATTCACAGGCCCAGAGCTCTTTGCCTTGACACCCCCCCAAACGATTGATATCAAAGTAATCAGAGTGGAAGTAGAAATGTCACCTGTGAAGACACACTTGGTCTAATTAACTTCAGGTTCACTCTCTGCCTTCAAGTTCACACTGATAAATTTCTTCTTTCTTAAAAGTCTATATGAAATACAGAAGCGATGTAATAAACTTTTAAACCAATATTCAAGCCTTTGAAATAGTAAGGAAAACTGACACAGGACCAGATTATTGTTTTCAAAGAAAACAAATAGCCTGCAGCATTTAGGAGATGCTGATTTTCCATCTTAGGAACGGCACATTAAACAGCTTGTGTATCATTTCCCATTAATACTCTATATTATATACGTTTGATATTTTGTCACATAAAAATTAAGTCCACTTTTCTGCATATGTTGGATTTTTCGTTATTGTTACGGTGTCAGGGAAGCGGAGAACGCAGTGCTCTGTCCCCACAGCAAGGCCAGCTAAGGGCAAGGAAGGTGCAGAGATGCCCCTGTTAAGCAAAGCCAGCACTGAATTATTTGAGGTCAATTAGTTGAACTGTTTGGGTAAGGAAGGTCCCAGGCTGCAGGAACCTGACTTCAGAAGCATTCCCTTAAGTAATCCTGACCGGATCTATTTTCCACATCTTCAAAATTCCACAGATGAGGTATTTCCCCATTTATTTTAAAAACAACTATGAAGAAACTTTGCAGATACTAGTCTGTATTTTACACAAACGGAAAATAAAAGATTCTAAGTTTGTGATTTTACAGAAAAAGAAGTAAGTATAACTACATAAAAATTGACTTAGGAATTTTAATTTTAAACTTATTTGCATGCAAGAACATTTGTGTTGATAGGTAGGCAATTGTGTTCTTTTTAATTTAATATATTTAAATAAATTTCTATGTACAAAAAAGTACTTGCATACCTTGAAAAAACCCTTTTTAATTCAATTGACCAAGTCACACACAATGCATAGGTAAATTCAGAGACACTGCTGTAACAGACTTCAAACCCGAAGTGTGACAAAGAATAGCTGTAGGCTAGGTGAGTATAGGAATTGTTATTTAAATCACATTTTCTTCCTTTTAAGACATAAACACCACTGCAAGAGACGTTCAGACCTCATTGCTGAGGGACAAAATTTCTAAATAGATGCCATTTTCCATTATTGCGTTCTATACATCCAGCAGTAACTAGGAAAAGCCTCCTGTATCTGAGAAAGCAGAAAAAAAAAACCAACAAACAAAACAAAACAAAAAAACCCAACAAAAACAAACAAACAAAACAAAACAAAAAAACCCAACAAAAACAAACCACCAGCAAACCAGCACTGTCACATCTGTGGAAACTGTAAGCGTATCCATTTACAGTGATGGTTCATCACTTTGGTACACAGCAGCTTTAGGTAGGAAAAAAGGTTCACATAACTTGGTTGCCTTGTTGTTTTCCCTTTTAATTTACAATGTACAGTGGAAATAAATCTTTTATTTTCTCTTTGAAGTTATGAAGGACTCTTTTTCCAAAATAACTTCATCTTCCCATTGTTCAGTGAAGCTGAATATGCTATTTTTGATCCTGTTTTCCTAATGGCTAGATTTTTGTATTCAATATTAAAGTTTAAAAAAAAAATTCCTCAAGTTCTGATTTCTGTAAAAAGAATCATAGAAGGCAAAAACATGTTAAAACAAATTACTTTTTAATGACCTCATGTTCTTGTCTTTGTAGGCTTTCATATCGGACTGGTCAAGATACGGCTAATTGCGACACATGCAGGAACAGTGCATGTATTATCTATAGGTAGGTTATAAATACTAATATTCCCACTTTTTCCTGAGTGAAAGTAATGATTTATTCACTAATGCAAGATAAATTGTTAGCCTTGATTTTTCAATTACACAAAACCAGTTTAAAAACAAAACATAAATTTAACTTCACTAAATTAGTGAAATTCAACAGACACCTGTTTCTAAGTCTAAAATTTTCAGATCAAAAATAGATGATTATGGTCAGTAGTACTGCTGTAGCTCTTGCATGTGAAGTGTTACAAGGTGTGAGCTTCATTTTCACA
This sequence comes from Haliaeetus leucocephalus, assembly GCF_000737465.1. Classification (NCBI taxonomy): domain Eukaryota; kingdom Metazoa; phylum Chordata; class Aves; order Accipitriformes; family Accipitridae; genus Haliaeetus; species Haliaeetus leucocephalus. The sequence goes on from NW_010973266.1 coordinate 3,285,597, forward strand.
TTGCTAGAAATATTCAGGATTTTCTGTCCAACAAGTAAACATAATTCACATTTATTTTTCTAGCAGTAACAACTAGACTTGGGAAGTAATTTTAAGAGAGGCTGTATAGCTAAGAGAACCAGATACAGATTCAACCCAGACAGTTTTATCAGTAAAATGACATTACTACCCAGGCTTTTATGTACTTTTACATTAGCGAAGAAGTTTTAAAACATGCATGGCAAATACGTCCTGCCCAACACGAACAGCACCACTAACTCCTTTGAATGAGACATTTGCAGTCTTCACGCAACACACAAGTGACAACTTGCTGTATGTGTACAGAGAGCTCCTTTAGCAGACCTGCTGTGGTGTACGGTGCAGTAAGGGGAATACAGGTTTGCTCATTGCTGTCAAACACTAAAAATGACACACTGCTTGAAGGTTTTGTTAAAGATTGTTTGTACCTGCTGTAATCTCTCCTCCAGAAGGAAACATCTGGGGTTTGCTCACTAGAAACAGATCAGGTGCAAAAGGTAAAAGGATACTGCTGCTTATTTCTCCAAAGCAGAGGTTCCCCCTCCTAAAGTTTACCAACCAAGAGACCCATTTTGGCATGTATTATATTATAGTGAAGGAATAACAGACAGGCAGTGGGCATGACATGAAGCCATCATGAGTCTGATGATGTGTTCCATACTGACAACTTAATTGTCCTCCTCCATTAGAGTCTTAAAAAAACAACTGAATATTTTCATGCGTTGCAGCTGAGATGAAAACAAATGCATCTCAGTGTTAAGAGTATTTCAGCAAATCAGGCAGCATAGCACAGATGAAAATGTATAAAGATGACTGTAATTACAGTGAAGATACAAACTATAATGAAGGTACAAATGTTGGCTAGGTCTGAATAGCGTAGATTTCCCCCTTCACCCCTCAATTCTCTACTCGGTCTCTGATTTAGGCAGAAGACCTGGAGCTATTTATACATCAGCTCCTAGCTACCTAGAAGTGAAGGAAAAAAGGATAGAAAACTTCAACTCCATCTTTTCTACTAACCAGCTAACTAGAAAAGGGAATGAAGCTGTCCTGTACAGGGGAAGGCTCCAAGTAATTTATTTATTCGTCCTTTAGAGCAATGCTTAGAAGCATATCAATAACCAAAGCCTACTGCACCTCCCTTTTTCTGAGCTCACCCCTGTGCAATTTCTTGCTCAGGGCAGCCTGGGAAGGCACAATATAGCACATTTCTATCAGGGAAACTATTTTGTTTCATTAGCTAAGAAAATCCAATGGGAATTTTTTTTAAATCCTGATTTCTAGTCAGCAGATTTAAAGTTAAGGAACCTTCCAGTTTCTGCCTCTTACACTCACTGCAAATGAAATTACTCCAGAAAGGCAGATTTCAAGTGTTTCCCTACCGACAGACTAACAGTGCAGCAGGCAGGTCTAGCTCTTCCCTATCTCCCACCAGAATAGCCATTTGGACTGAAGCTATCAATGCTGGGCATTTGCCTAAAGCAATGTTTCCAGGGGAAGTTTTAGCAAAAATCAGCTCATCTTTGTAACAGATTAGGAGAATATATGCTGCAGGCAAGAAGTCTAAAACCAGAAGACAGTGCAGAACAGGGCAACTATGAGAAGACCGAATTACCAAGACAAGATAAGTAGCCAGAAGGGATAAAAGAGAAATTCACTGATAAAGCTACCCCTAAGACAGACTGCCTTGTAGGAGCTTCTGCTCCTCCACAAGTCAAATACTGCAGTACTGAAACCTCTGAAAGAAGTGCAGCAATTCATTAGTAAGGATGCTAAAGCTACTCTTAAATCTAGATGCAATGATACACACCGCACCTTTGCAAAGGGTTTGCATGACAAGTGCTGCATAGAATTACATGATTTCTCTTTAAAACAAAACACCTTTTAGGAACAGAAATTAAAACTCAGATTAAACCATTCAAGATGCACTGAAAACCCCGGTATCTTTGAGGGCACTGGACCCTGCAAGCTGTCAGTAAATGTCAGTGTCAGACCAGCAGGATCATCCTGTCTGACCTACTGCATCTTCCACTGACTGCTTTTACAGCATGCTCCTCTTCTGGACCCTCCTCAGTCTTGAGCTCTTTCACCCAAGTAGTAGATAGGGGAGACTTAAGAAAAATATAAGCAATACCCTTACGGGACAAATCAATAATTTCAAGAGAAAACCTTAACTTTTCCATAATTGACGTTGTTGGGTTTTTTAAAATATGATTCAGTTTTGAACGTAGTAACATTAAAAAATATTCAGAGCTCTTTCAAACCTTTATTTTTAAACTGCAGTGAAAGAGCATCTTAGAGGAAGGATTCAGTTGCCCTACTGACTACCCAACTGCATCCTTAATGTCAGGTATAGCACAGAAGAGATGCTAGAATGCAGAAACAAACAATGTAATTAAATACTTCCCCCTCATGATGACTTTTTAGAATATTAATATGATATAGCATGAAAGCTGGAGACAGTGTAGAAGGTGACAAAAACACCACTGTTGTACTTTAAGGGGGTTTCGCTGCTTTTTGTATCAAAAAAGCTGATACTGTTAGTAAACATTCTAAGAATAGGTTTTTGAGAATACAGTTGTTTTGCATATGAAATCTAATTTTTTTTTGCTAAGATTCCAGATCTAATTTTATATTATTTTGTCTTTATATTGAAAAAAAAATACTACTTATTATTAAAAGAAGAAAGGAAAAGCAAGTTACTTTCTCTTTTGTTTAATAAATAGGAAACTGATCAAACATTAAACACTATTAAAAAGGCAAGGTACCAAAAACTTAAAACTGCTCTCAACACCAATAGGAAAAGAAACACATCTAAATTTGATTCCCCATTTCCCTCAAAATTCTATTTATTTCTGCTATGACAAATACATTCAAGAACTTGACAGAAATTCCAGACACAGGCATCACTAGCACCTTCTTCCCTTGCAGGAGATGAAGCATGTTAACTGCATCCCCCTACTGCAGCACACATCAATTCGCTGCTTCCACTCCCAATTAAATACCTCTTTAGCTGCTAGGCTTTAGAGAGGGAAAGGCTTGAGTCATTACCCCGAAGGCTTCACCAGCCTCCGGTCACTCGGATTCTGGTAAGGACAGGATCAGCTGTGCTGCATCTTACGGAGCTCTGGGCTCAAACACAGCAGAAAAACTTTTACTGGGCAACACCATCGCTCTAGGTTTTAAAGCCTGAGTATAAAGTCCCAGCTACATAGCAATAGTCTGAAACACTCAGTAAGAAGTATTCAGCATCATGTCTTTATAGTAATTTCCAGACAGTATTTAAAATAGTAGTCAAAAAATGTGATTAAGTAGTAAAAATAAACAACCATTTTATCAAATGTTAATCTGTGTCAAATAGTAACCTATTCCATTAGTACCAATATCCCATAATCCAAGGTCACAAACCAGTGTCAAAATCGTCTTCTACAATCTAAAAGACAAATTTACAAACAAACTTTCACATCTGTCTTTTCCAAACTAACATAGATTCACCATTGAAATTTTTAAAGACAGAAGATAAGTTTTATTAGGGTATATTGTCAGGACGAAGCCAACTTAAATACTGAAATTAGCAAAATCTTGCTATTAAGAAGAAATTGCATTGATATGCAGAAACTGTACCAATTCTAAACCACCCAAAAACCCACGTGGACTAAAATCTTCACAGCCTGTTTTATTCTCTAGTTACCTTTTCGTGGAACTACCCTTTCCACTCCTGTTTAAACTACCATCCTGTGTGAATTTTAATCCTTGAACAGAAATCTGTATGAGAAAATGAGTCTTCTGTTTAATATTTTGTGCATTATTCTTAAGCCTTTATCATGAATTATTTCCATGAAGGAGCATCTTGAAGAATTCATGCTAGACTTCCCTTTAGTCACAAAGGTCAGAAGTACTCAAGAGCTGTTACAAGGCTGCTTTAGCTTCAGAAGTAAACTTTTTACTAGATCACATCACTAACCAATCTCTCCATAGGGAGAACACACAAATTAACACTACACTATTGTAATTCTTTGGGGGGAAAATTACTCAAAGCTGTATCAACCACTGAATTGGCTACTTTTCCCTCCTTTGAAATTCTCAATTATGCTGGCTTTCAGTATTCAATTCTGTCTCTGATATTGAAGTTATTCTAACGTGTACTCCAACTATTCAACAGAAAATATATTATTAGAATCTATGAAATGTAACTCTTAATACAAAAGTAGCAAAGTAAACAGATTAAAATCATGGTGATACAAGCTAAGTAGGCAGCACAGAGCCCACATGGAAGTAGTTCACTTGTAAAGGTTAAATACAGTGATAATTATTAAAATTAGTAAATATGGCAATACAAAGTGAAAATGGGGCAAGTAGACATAAAACTCTAAGACAGCCTCAGTATAGCAAAATCAGGTAACTAAATGGTGAAAATACTAATTTTCATCATCTTTTTCTTTCCTACACACTAATTTACATCCTTTCTCATCTTATCTTTAGACTGTAAGATGCTTAGTAGTTAAAATGGATCTTAATGGCTCGCTAACACTGGCAATGGTTTGGATCCTAGACATTTGTGATTTTCAGGTTAAAATAAGAAATAACAAAGATTGCTTAAAAGTGTATTAAGCTAATTTGAGTGATCAGTGCTTATCTGGATCCTGTTCTTCCAAGAGGTGGCATGCACTAATGCCATGTCATCCAATTAACGTGACCCAGGAGACACTATGATATTCTTTAATTCCTGCTTCGCCTAGCCTAATTAAATGCAAAGAGTTATGCAGCTCTACAAATGCTTGCAGGATTTGGGCCTTAACATTACAAACTAGGTAATAAAAAAAGTAAGCAGAAGGGGTGTCAACTGAAATGAGAAAGGCTCAGGTTGAGTAGAAGGAGAAAGGTTTTCCCTTGAGGCAGAAAGTAGAGGGACAGGCTGCCCAGAGCTGTGCAAGCTTCATCCTTCACGGTATCAAGAGACAAATGGACAAAGCCCCCAGCAACCCGGTCTTGAACCGGAGTTATTCTGATTTGGCAATCTTACAAGTACACAACATATCCAATCATTAGCATCTAATGGTCTTAAAATGATTCATGTTAATAATGTGACTATGTTAGAGAAAGAAGAAACCCCATCCATATTTCTATGCTTGTTGCTAGATAACCTCCCACAGTCCATATGCTTAAAACCAAATGGTTATGACTCCTCAAAGTGTTTTCAGTCCCTTATACAGCAACAAAATTAGAAAAAGTTCACTCTACTGCCAGCATGCAAAAAATAAACTCATTAACATATATTCTCAAAACCATTAAAAAAACCATGAAGCCAAAGCCAGAAAATCCACCACACCAATCCCTAATCCACAGCGCTATGATTTATAAAATGGGATTAGCCAGAAAGAAGCACCGTGAGCGAGCTGGCCACCTTGCGTGCGTGCCGCGAGGTGTCCAAGTTGCCCACCTTGGCTCTACGTCACTGCCTTTATCCTACGGTGGGCCCTACGGACATACTTCTAACACCTCTCGAAAGCACTGCGTTTCACCCACACGTGTTATATACTGCATGGACACCCAGGCACACCGTGCTGCGCAAACCCCAGGGCACCTTTGGGATCTTCTCGGGGTCCCCGAGAATGGCTGGAGGCCAAACGAACCCCGCGTTGATCGGCGCTGCTGCCCCGTCAGTGCTCCGTTAGAAAAGTCCGGCAGTTTTTTTACTCCTCTCCCCTAGGTTTCAGGCAGCAAGCACACAGTCCTTTACTGATGAGCAGCTATTCAGTGTATTTTCTCTTTCTTTCCTGAGTATGATTCATATACTGCCTAAAAAATAGTTTTGTTCCAAGTTTGTCCTGGGGTACTCGTTATTACAGTATCCACATCTTCATTGTTTTCTGAACACAATAACTCCATTTCACAAATACAAAAAGCAAAGGCTGGGGGACACTAAGCCCAAAGTGAAACAAACACAGAAACCCCACAGAGGTTTCCACTGACTTCAATTCCAAAATTAACAAACACGTATAAAAATAGTTTTCAAGGCAGCATTCAACTGCCCCACTGTCACCCTCCACCTTTTTGCAACACTTTGCCTCATTTACTCTAAACCCAACTTCCATAGCACGTCAGCGGGCCGTCCTAGAGACAAAATTAGATCATGATTCACATTTCATCGAGGCTCCTCAGTCAGTTTAGTGCACGTCCATGCTGTGCAACAAACACCACCAGGATCTGGGAAATGGGAAACGAAGGAAGAAAAAAAAAAAAAAAAAAAAAAAAAAAAAAAAAAAAAATCTCATTTTGGGTTCTCTTTGCACTGGTATCAGTCCCTAGCAGAAAACAAGATGACAGAAAAAGCAGGCTCAGGGTCCTCTGCTCTGGGGCTCAGTCAAGCACAGACAAACCTAACTTACAGCTGCAATTGCAAAGAGATTTTTGATCAGTCCTGGACTAAACCCGTCTCACTGTGAAGGAATTTCAGAGATTTTAATTACAAAGTTCTCACTTGCGTTTAATAAGCACATCAAAATAAAATTCTCAAAGGTCTGTTATTTGATTTTATTTGGCCAAATTTTCACAGGAGTGGCATCTGTGCAAACACTGATACACAGGCAACTGCCCTAAAACGTAAAGTTTCTGTTGTAAATCTTTTAAGTATGTAGTGGGTTTGGGGAGAAAAAACAGAAAACCAGCATATTTATCACAGAAAAAAATTTTACTGCTCATAGTTGTTCACAAAAACAGCCTATTTGCACTGGAGTTTCACGCACAGCAAAAATTTGAGACAGGCACTGAACATGGAGAAACTCCAACCCAATGTTCCAAATCTGGCAATATTGTAGGTAAGTGAACCTTTAGTATGTCCTAATCGGATATGTCAGGCAAATGTTTGTGATAACAGCATTATATAATATTTAGATTCATCTCTTGTTTTTGTAGAGCTTATTCACAATTATCAGTCTGTTGAAAAATATTATTATTATTTCATCTAAGGGAAAACTCTGCCAAAGCCAATAATTATAACCTCCATCATGCATAATGCTAGAAGAACATAAAGTCTGCACTAATTAAGTTTATGGAGTTATGGGGAGGCTTAAAGAAAAGACAAAACAAGACGGAGTTTGAAAGTGAAAAGAGCCACATGGCACAGAGAATATTTCAAGAAAAGGTCATTTTGAGAGGAAACCTATAGATACACAGGATACAAAAATAGCACTAAGCAAAACAAAATTGTCAGAGCTGTGACAGGTGACAAAACCAAGTTCATGAATGCAAGAATTGGAAAGCTAGAGGAACAGTCTGTAGAGAGCATCTCCAGCTCTATAACAAAAATATAAAGAAGTCACACAAATATATAACACTAGCTGAATTTAATAGTATTTCATATCTTCGACATAAAGACCAAAAAGAAAGTCAGCTATAGCTAATTTAGAAAGATATGGGAAAAATTACAGAATAAGGTTTTTGTCTTGTTACTGCAACACAAACACGTATACACTGAAATCTAAGTTTGCAAGCAAACAAATTGTTTGCCTGAAAGGAGCGGTTACATTAAAAACCCTACAAAGCTATATAAATTGATCTTGATAAAGAACAATCAATTATTCTGCAAAATTTACAGTTATAAATGCTGAAATAATATGAATGTTTTCATTAATCCTCTTTATACTCTTCAGAAGTAAAATATTTCATTTTCATGTAAATAGCTGAAAGATGGTCTGAACTGTGCTGCAAATGGTTTTATGCAGTAGAAAATGATAATAACATGGGTTTGTTGGGGGTTTTTTCCAGAATTTATACTGAGAAACAAACCAACTATAATATATACCAAATTCTGCACAGATTTGCATGCCACTTTAAATGAGATTTAGAGAGCTCTTGGAGAAGAATCTATTTCATGACAAGATTCCCTCCCTGTATTACTGAAAGCATTTATGTGGTGGGGCATTCACAATCAACCGATATCCCAATCTTACCACAAAATTAATGCCGCACTTATCTAACCAACTGCTTTTTGCTAGCTGAACTGCAAACAGGAATGTGTTATCAAGTTGACGATGTCGTTCTTTCATTAACAAGGACGGATATTAGATTAATCAGTAGGCTTGTAGCATGCTTCTGCACTAACAGGATACCCAACACAGCTGTATCCTGAAAATTCAGTATTCATAGGTGTAGTTCTAGCATAGAGCTGAAATTTTAAAAATTATCTTCTTCAATTTGGAATGTCTTTTTTCTGCTTAACAACATGGAGGTGGGGAAGATATACTTTTTTTAATTTGAACTCTTACCAAATGTATTTCTCTCTCCTCCACTATCAGAAAGTTAATCCAAATCACTGAAATGCTGACGCTTTTGTTCAGAACATATTTAACAGTTAAACTAGGCACAGCCAGATGCAAAAAAAGACCTTACACCCTTCCCACACCCCTTTCTAGGGCTTCACTGGAAGTCCTTATAGGCAGACTCTTCAGCTCTTCAAAAAACCAAAGCACAAAAATATCCCAAACTTCTCTTAGCATCTTTGATTCCCTCTCCCCCCACCCTAAGAGGAAAATAAAATCCAGCTAAATCAGCAGATGGTATTAGGTGGTATTACATGTGCTGTAGCACTGAAGTCCACCAGAATTTCCCATAACTTCTGTTATTCCAGCTTACTTGGAGAATTTCCTCTGAAATGACTTCAGGTGTTCTGTACTGTACGCTTGCACGCATTCAAGGTGGGGTGCCACTTGCCGTAAGCTAGACAGGGGTAGTAGTAACAAAAGTTTAAAAATCTCTTTTTAGATGAGCTACACTGGGAGCGTGAGGCCTGAAAAAGTAGACCTAACTTCTCTAGTGGTTTATGCCAAACAAGCAATAGCAGAAATAACACAGAAAACATACTTAATACTTATTAGAAGTGAACTGATGTCCAGGAACAATAACCTCATATTTATGGAGCACTGAAGTAGCGAAGGTAGTCAGCACGAATCCCAAGAAACCTCAGTGGAGAGGGGAAAGGGCAATCTCTCAAGTGCCCCAACAGATGCATTCACACACAATCTTCACCTCAATCATGAACTGTTAGACTTAAAATATCAAGCAAAAGGTAGGGAAGAAATAAATTAACTGCAGTGTCTAAACCCTTTTCACTTTACCCTATGCCCTAAGTTCATCCTTTGATAGGCGGGTGCCACACTGCAGCGTAAGGCACAAGACAGGACGAACAGTCTCGGTGCAGAACTCGGCCACAAGCTGCTGTACAAACGCAACTGAAACCATGACGTTTCAGGGTATTTTAAGTGGCCTAGATTCGGTTTCGAGTTATCAGACAGAACTAACCTTTTCCTGAAGTTTATAATGTGGTTCCTTTGTTTTATAAGGTAAACTTGAAACGATCTGTAGCACACGCTATTGAAATAAGGGTTGTCATTTCATCTTTGTTATGTTACTTAATTGCTGGCAGGATTTTGTAGCCGACAGTGTTTAGAATTCAGGAGGCGTACTTCAGAGCTTCAGTATATTTTTTTTGAATGCAAGCTTATATTTAAATGAGTGTTTCCCTTATTTCTATTAAATTTTAGTAGAAATGGAACAAGCAAGTACACACTAGCTACTACTGAAACAGGTTCTTTCCACTTTACCGATTTTACCTAAAGATACAGTCAGCTAAGTAAATGGATCTACATCATGAGATGTTTGTCTCACCAGTCATTTACAGTGGGGGCCAAGTAGATTTTATGTTGTTATCCTCATTACAGGGCTAAGTTTAGATGCTGCCAGCATATGCTAAAAGGTTGCACTGTAAAAGAGAATTGTTAATTTTTTTTTTTTTTTTCCCACATGTATATGAGTATATACATACGACAGTAGCTTGGTGAAACTAACCTAACTCATGGTAAAACTTGCAAGAAACAGCTAAGGTACAGAAATTGCCATGACAGCCCAGTTGCTTATGGCCAGCCCATCAGCTTTTCTCAAAAGCACAAGGCTGCAGGTGCCCAGCTGCCACCCAAACCTCCCAGACCACGTGGGCAGGAGGAAGAACTGAGCCTGGAAGCCCTCTGAAAGAGCATTTCTCTACAGAGATGAGGGAAAAAGTAGTATTTCTAGTTTTCAGTCACATCACAGCACTTCTACCATAATCCTCAAGGCCCTCCTAAACAGCAGGAAGAAGTTTGCACAATCCCATTCCTATTTCTCTTTTGCAATATGTCCTTTTTTTGACCTTCCTGCCCCCCCCCACCCCTTCACTTTTGATGTAAGAAATGTGGAGGTCTGATTTAAACATTTATTTTGTATTTGAATTTCATAAATTAAGCACTTGTATTTTGGTGTCAGACATTGGCTTAATTGAAATCTTTCTATCATGATGATTAGTAACTAATTGCTTTTTTCTTCCCATTTTTAGCGTGGAATTGGATTTTAAACAGCAAGAAGATAAACTACAGCCAGTTTTGAGAAAACTTCATCCTATTGAGGAAACTCAGGTTGCACCTTTGCCTTATTCTCAGGAGAGCTACTCCTCAACTCCCAAGCAAAAATCCAAAACTGAATCAAAAAAGCATGGAAGATGGAAACTCTGGTTCCTTTAACCCAAGTCCATTACATGTGGAGTTCAAGGCCTTCTTTGAAAAATATTTGGAGTTCTATCAATCGTCTATAACAGGATCTTGGTAGACTGATCAGTGTTACCGGCCAATGTAGTTCTGACCATTCTGGCAGCGTTCAGTTCTCACCGTATGTACCAAAAAGGCCTTTGTACCTATAAACTAATGTCCAGAAGCAAGGCGTTAGATAATACCTTGCCAACTTCTATTTGCAGTTCACCAATGTGGGATGTAAAACCTGAATTGAAATTTGTACAAAGATGGAAAGTAAAACTATTCCCCCACCCCACCCCCCCTTAGATCTGAAAGCGTCACATTCTAACCTGTTCAACTGTAGGCTGTCATCCTGTACACAGCTAAATATCACTATTGTTTTAAAGCCTTTGGGGGGTTTGGTTTATTGTCTTTAAACAACAACGAGGGGAAAAAAAAAAAGCAAGCAAGCCTTATGTTTGCAATGGTCTTCAGTTTTACAAATCCATGTTGATCGGGGAGTGCAGTTTTCAGCACATATATCCTGGACAAAGCACAATTTTTCATGTGGTCCAAGACCAAGAATAATCTCTAAGATGTGACTATATGTATATTTGCCTTCATGCAATGTAGACTTCAAAGCTATCAAATTTCGACACCGCACCATGATTTCTAATTTAGCTGTGTCCTCATCACCAGACGAACAAGTTTGCTGCTCATCTCCAACGGGTGAGCGGCTAGAAACCTCCCAAAGTCAGGACAAGCCTTTAACCACATCAAGCTGACAGGGTCAAGGCTACGGGACAATCATCTGTCCTAGATCTCACTTTTAGTCTTTTGGTACCCAAAAGGTCTAAATGACACATTCTGGCACAGAAAAAAAACCCAACCCCACAAACAGAACAATCATAAGCTCTACGGATTGTTGATATTTGCCATAATTTAGTATCTTTTTGTAACACAGTCTTTGGAAAACCTCTACACTATTGCAGAAGGCACCAGAAAATTTGTAGTATGCATCATGCTTTGAAACCTGTTTGGAAGGAGCAGTAATTTTAAATGCTATTTATTTACTAAGCTTCTCGATGAGTTTCTCAACTTATTATAATTTATATCTCAATCTATTAATTGTACTTGCTAACCAACACACTTAGGGAAGAGATGTGAAACAATTTTTTCCTAGTTTTTTGTTGTGGTTTTTTTTTTTCTAAATGACACTTAAAATTCTGCTCTGAATTATGAACTGCAACTTTTTCCTTTTAAGTATTTGCTACTGTCATTAAACTTGCATCTAGAATGACCGTTTGTGGAAAAATTTCTCATGCTAGAACTGGCCAGGGAGTGGGAATCTTGTTGTCTTCTTTTTATTAAGGATTTAAGATAATTTGAGTCATACCGTGTCATGTGACAAACTGGTTTACTAAGAATTGGTTTTGAAATTGCATACCCTGCAGCATCAGTAAGACACAAATTCTTCAGTCTTTAGGTGGAAGAAATGTAAACATTAGCAGAAGAGTTTGCACATACTAAAAAATTTGAAGTGTTTTCGTTTACACTATTTTTCCTCTTAGCTCAGCATCACATCCATTACTGCAAGAAAACTTGAGGAAAATAACTTATTTTTATCCCCCCAAAGCAAAGAGCAAGAAAAGGAAGTTAAAATGGGAACAGAAATGCAGGAGATGTCTATGTCCAGCTCAAAATTAATTTCAGCATGCTTTAATGGAAAAAAAGTCACCTTTGCAGTAAACCTTCCAAGAGGGCTACGAGTTCTTGTACATAAGCAAACAATATCCTGAAATACTTCTGTGAAAGGTGAAGAATTAGAAAAGGTGATCCTGTATACCAGGAAGGAAGTGCAATTGTTTCATGTGGAAAAAATGCATTTCATGTATTTTATATTGTTTTTAACTGAAAATATAAAACTGTTTACAAGACAGCCCACCCGACATGTTTTAGAAACCCAAATACTTCCAAACCAGAAAATACTTTTTTTTTTCCCTAACCAGAAAGAAATATCAAATAAGGACCTACCAAGAAAAATACAACAGTATTCAGCATTATTTTAAAATAGTGTTAATAATTAACTCATCCATGCTAACATGCCTAGTGTTTGGGGGTTTTTTAAAAGAAATTAAATTAAGCATCTCTCAATGGCAATCAATTACAAATCGTTAGTGTCACCGAATCAGTAGCTTTTCCCATAAACCTGTTCTAAACGTTCTTGTGTGCAGGGACTCTGACACAAAACTGAACTGTTTTTATGTGCGGTTACTGACTCAGACAGAGACCAGTCTTCTGTAATCATTTGAAATGACAGAGGAAAATTCACTGGTGAAACATATAAGAGCTAAAAGTGAGAGTTCTCACGGCGTGTTCTGTACATGTCCAGGCTATTTTCTTAAGAAGTTGCAAATTTTTAATTTTTTACATTTTTTTAAAACTGGAAAAGCTAACATACATATAGTCTTGCTTAAAATTACATATCGTGTTATATCGTACCATACAATGTAATTTGTAATAAAATGTTTTTGCAAGTGTGTAAAATGTATCATATTGTATTACATTTAGAATCACTCAGGCTCAGGTTAGATAGACACTGAGAGAAAAACCTAATTCTTTAGAGCTTTTAGTTGAATGTGACTGACAAAGCTATTTTCACCCTAATGTAGAAGATCTTATAAAATGCAGGTATGAGGATAATAACAAAGAAAATGCATCTTTACTTTCAATGTGGCACATAACGTAGCTTTGCTGAATTCACTCTGACAATACCATGCACTTTCATACACTAATTTGCTATATGCACTTCTCCCATATCATGCTTAAAAATACTTTTTAGTCAATAAATACTGCAGTGATTTTATATTACTTGCTATTTTCTGAGTCCGTATAATTTCCATTAAGCAACAGTTAGATTCTTTGTTTTAGAACTATTAGGAAACACTATTCATGTGAGTATCACTTGTTTTCTTAAAAGAAAAAAGTCACTGTAAAAATAGTTTAAAAATCAGGATAAACTGAAAAAAAAAATCATGATTAAAACTGAAAAATCCTACCATTGGTACAAAGTGTTTGCTTTTTCTTGCTTAAGATGCAAAACCACTGTCGATGCCTTTAATTTCACTCTACGTTTTAAAGGTTAATTATTTTTTCAAAATCAAATAGGTTCATTTTTCGTGAACACTTTCAAATCAAGTACTCTGTTAGATTATACCACTTCTTTAGTATCTGTATAATAGCACGAATTATATATTACTACTGGAATTTGTTAACTGGATTGCCACTAAAAATATGACTGCTATACCGACAAAATTCTGTTCTAGTAGAATGAAACAGACTGCATGGAAAGATTTTTAGTATTATTTCAGCATCCATAAAATACAACTGTGGCTTATTAAAATAATTGGAGTGCTAGAAATTTGCTGTCAATTTGTTTAGGTGAATGCAGTTTGTCCCAATAAACATTGCTAGGACATACTCCATACCCATTCGCTGCAGCAGTGATACTGCATTTTACAACATAAAAAAAGCAAAGTATTAGTGATGGAACAAAATCATGCCCATCATTCTAAACACCACTTCAGTTGTTCTGAATTTATTTTGCAATACATAATTTCAAATGTTTTTGAAAGATAAGAAGACATGCAATTCAATAAAACATACTGTAGTTTTTTTACATGGTAGAAGTCCGGTGAAGACAATAAAGCTTTCTCCCCAACATTTTGGAACCCATTAATCCTAACTTGACAGATTTTAAGGCACAGAAAGATGATTTACATCTAGCTTCAACTCCTAAATCACTTTTAGCCCCAGAACTCTCTCCTGTGACCCTCAATAACTCATATCTTACTTAGACTTAGACTCGTATTTTACTGCCTTCCAGAAGGGCATCCTGCCTTGACGATGCCAAGAGATGGAGAATCCACCACTGTCTTTGACTGATCGATTATTCCAGCGTTCACTTCCCACACCAGCGCATATCCTCTGCTCTACTTCAGCCTTCTCGCTCTCCCGTGCGGTCACCAGCTCCTCCTCTTCCCTTTGACAGGTGTCGTCTTCACCCTACATAGATTCTCCTTCACTACCACCGAGGGGCACCTCTAAATCTTCTTTGTTAACCTCAGACGGCTTTCACATCTCGCACCACAAATCACTGACTCTCTCCACTTTCTGGCGATTTCCGCAGCATTTCTCTTTTGGTTTCACCACATCCTTGTTCTAAAGCGTAGCGGGGGGGCAAAAACTGACGTGGGAAACGCTCCACTCAACAGTGAAGTCATAAAAGTCCTCTCCCATCCACTGCCTCCTAGTCACACATCCCAGGAGAATCTAAAATAGCATTTTTTCCCTGATCACAGCAGGTGTTCACACTGACTTTGTTCACTATATTTCAGAGCCACTGCTCTTAAGGACAGAGTCTCTTAGGAGTACAGCCACTTCCTATACTCTTTGCTCTTATATCTGTGAGCTAGATTTTTTTCTGTATCAAAATGAATTTGATTTCTTCCACCGTATAAAGGAATCAAGCTTGTCTATTTCACAGATGATCATCGCACAGTTGCACAAATCTGCCAACTGAAGTATCTTCCAAAAATTGTACACAGAGGGATCCAAAAACCCCATCTGGATGTCCTTTCTGAAATTAAAGAGTTCAGCAACCAGCTTGTTTTTCTTGGCTTTCTAAATGAGAAACATACCAAGCGGCTGACCACAAGGAAGTGGGGAGTAGTCATGATGTCATTTTGGACCTACCATCGTGGCCAGTCAATTCTGATTTACTGAAGGAGGCCAATACGCTGACTCACATGGAACACAACATTGTTCAAAAGTTACTAGGCAAGGAAAGAGATGGTTTAAAATTATCCTTCAAAAAAGAAAAGGAAGCATGCTCAATTTACTTTTTTTTTTTTCAGATAACATGTTCTTCAGTATGAGAGATTTTGTGGTCTTGTTATAGGTGACTTCGTACTGCATCACAAGCAGGACTAGCTCTAGGCGCATGCAGAAGTAGCCCAAAGCAGCTAAATTCTGTGAGCAGCAATGAACCCCGACCCTGGATCAGACAACTCAGCACCCACAGGCTGCAGCTAGTTCTTAACTTCAACTACAATAACACACACAGAACCTTCTACTCAGTCAGCAAACAGACCAAGTAAAAATCACCGTGAGATTTCCAGAGGAAAAAGTAGCCCAAAATAATGAGAATTAAAATGGTGACAAGACATTTTTATTGCATGTTAAAAAGCCGTTTGATATGGCCGACTGGAAACTAATGCTAATTTCCAAGTATATAAATTCACTGCTTTCACTGAAACAACCTAAGTGGCCAGTCTGTACTTAATCTTATTTAATACAGACACCAGTGAAACTGAGGGTTTGGGTGGGTTTTTTTTTTTACAAGTTCTGGAGGCTAGAAGAAAGTGTGCAGTGTCACAAATGTTAACTTCAATTCATCTTGCTACCAACTTCTACAAAAATTATGGTCAAATCAGATTTTAATCTATCACTTATACTCTGTTTTATTTATTGTCTAGTTTTTCTTCTTACAACTCATCTGTCTTATTTTGAGATAATTCTCTTTGGAAGGTATATGATAAAAATAGCTTACGATTTTTATCTAGAAACTCACACATTTAAGGAAGCAAAAACACACACAAAAAAAAAAAAAAAGCTGTGCAAAGTCAAAACAGACTATTGGGGAATCTTTCCAGTCTGTTCCACACTGTAGATAAGGCACCTCCTGTAATTAAACACAGTTAACTGGCAATTTAAGGTTTAACAGACAGAAGCTTTGCCACAGATGCAAGATGCAGCCTTGAAGAATACTGAAGACCAAAAAAACATTAAAAGGTCATATCCAATACCTCCCATATTTAGATGGGGACACGGCAGGCATCAGGTAAGAGTTACCAAAATCTTTTCTTATTTCCTGGATTAAGGTGGAGTGTTTGTGCCACAGTGAAACAAACAGACCTGAACAGATTACTGCGCTGGTCCCGCCACCGCCGTAGGCTGCAGGCTGGTCCCTTGCCTTACCCTGAAGGTCAGGGTTTTGGTCACGTAGGCAGTACAACTCACCCATCTTTTGTCAATGTTGTTCCAAAGGAAACTGACCCAGTAACAGTCATTCATACAGACATACAGAACCCTATCCATAGGTTATAAAGTACAGAAAGTAATTTGAATTATTTATGATATCTTTAATAGCCTCTAAATGCATATCCTCCTGAAACAGTAAATTTAGTGTCTTATGTTCCCATTACATTAGCATATCTAGCAACCTCACTTTCTACTCAAGACTTTTGTTCACTAACGTAAAATCACATTATGTTTAAGCATTCCACTTCCGCCACCGCGGTTCCAAGATAACTGCATTTTCACTTGACCACTTAAATTCTTTACAGTCCTCTGCTGATCACGTAGAACTCCGGCCTCTCAGAAACACCAGCTCTCACTGACTTATCATACAGTCAAAAACAACGTGTGTAAGTCACGCAAGCCTCAAACGCGGAAGGGTATATACAAAGAATATTATTAAAATGTAAATTAAACAATTTCTACAAAACAATTGTCTTTGATGTTTACCCCTATAGATCCCAAAGTTCATGCATCCCAAATGCCACAGTAGTTCCACCACGGTGATTAGGCCAGAGGTTTATAAAGAATGTGAAATTAAATGAACTTGATTGACTCTGCAAGGGGATTAGGAATCTATGTTTCTGTATTGCCACAGAAGTCTTGTCTCCGACAAGAATGACCGCGTCTTCCATTTGTTTGAGCTACTCAAAACACGATCCTCAGAGGAACGCTTCCAGAATGAAGCTAACAGCTGATAAATCTTAATGGATGTATAGTTCACATCTACAGGAATAAATGCCAGTTTCTCAGTATTTTTGATGCAAGGTATTTTTTTTATATTTCAAGCGTATTATGCAACATTAGGTTTTGGATGAAGATGACACAGCTAAGTATTTCTTCAAGGTGAAAACATGCCAGCTTTAGTACACCAATATAGCTATCTTTATATAAGAAACAAATTGCTATGTTCTGTAGTTTACTTCATTTGAAAAAGTTCTTGTTACTTAAATTATGCCTCTATAAGATCCTTTATTTTTAAAATTCCTTCCTTCTACGCATGCTTTATGGTTAATCTTCTAATATAAGTTCCAGGTAAAGCCATACTAGTATTGACAAAAGAAAAGTTAATACATAATTTCAACCTGATTCTGATCCAAGAGAAGTCAGGTTATGCTTGCTAATTATCACTTGCATTTTACTCTTCCTACTTTGCTGATGCCACAAAAATGAATTATTACTGGTTGATTACAGGAACATGCTTTCCACCACGCACTACATTTTAAGATAGGAGTAAGTACTCCTTGAAAATAGCCCATCCTATTAATACTCATTACATAATGATAGAGTGTGAGGATAGAGTGATTTCAAGCTGTATTCATGATCACTATGGATATTTTTAATACAACTGTACTTAGTTAAAATATATACAGGAGAAGTGTTCAAATATAATTTGATAAACGCAAAAGGAATAATTAACATTTTAAAATATCAACTAAATCATGTTCATCAAAATAATAATTAATTCACATCCTAATTATAACTGAAGAAGTTTCCTGTATATATGTCTTGCAAGACTACACCTTCTGTGCAACTAAGGGAAGAAGTAAAGTTCTGCGTATTATTAATAACTTCTGTGGTAACACACAAAGTGACAATCACATATAAACACATTACAGCACTAGAATATTCTGTAAGAATGATCTCTACTTATAACCATTTCTTGCTCCAACAATGGATCTAGTGATCCATTATCACTTTCTTACAACAAAAAATACTGCAGCAAATTAAAGTGATAAAAGTGAAAGACAAAAAAACCTTAGCAGATGACGCACTGAAGACAAAACTAAAATTGCAATATGTTTGCCAACACAAGCACCACCATATGCCAAGTAAATGGGACAGCAGTAGATAAGTAGGATGTGCTGAGGACAGACAGCCTTCTCATAAAAAGTCAAATATCACTCTGTACAATTACAGAGAGAATAAAATTGGAAAAGAAAGGGGACAGCAAAAAAAAGAAAGTGCTAATGGACTCAGATCTATCTGACTAACAAATAAACCCTTTTTTAAGAAAGAAATCAGTGTATCGAACCAAATGAACCAAATTAATGTAGAATAGGACAGTTACTCAGACCGATAAGAAATCTGGTCCACTTTGACCAGTTTGCTATTATTATCAGTTGCCAGATGCAGACACCTAAAGAACAATATAAGGTAAAGGCAAACACACAGTGAGACTCCCAAAACCACACTAAGATCTATCCCCAGTTTAGGTATCAATAGGCCTCACTTTTTTTTTTTTCATTATTTAGGCGAATATTAATGATACAGGTGAAAAATTGAAGTCTCAGGCTTCACAATCACAGTGCTATGCCACTGAAGTGGAACACAGTAACTTGCAGCTACTGCATCAGCCCTTCCTCTAGCTTTTCAAAATGTAATAATTTGGGGCTCTATTCTTCAATCATTTGATTACTGCCATTATCTTGGTTATCTCAGTTGTAGTCAAAAAAGACAAGTAAATACTTGTAGAGTCGAATGATTGCTAATGTAGTAACAAACATGCAAGTCTTTCATTTCCATGCTTTTCAGCTGGCTAATTACAAATAATACATCGTTTTGGTTAACACAGACCTCTAAAATCTGGCTAATCACCTGGCCACCGATATTTTTCAAGTATCTTTTCTCCCCTTGTGTAAACCACACAAAAATTACAAGCCAATGTTTTACAGCATACTGAACACAAAGACAGTTGCAGAAGCTTTTGATTGCTTTGGGTCACCTGGGATTGAAATCCTATTACAGTCAGGTTCAAAAAGATGTGACAAAGGTATTTAAGTTTACATCAAGAGACACTTACAATGAGCTCTGAATCACGTCCCATGGAAATGACTGTTCTGTTTACTGTCCTCAATAGCTTTTCCATGATTATCTGGACATGTCGTTGTGTTGGCCCCTAAGGAAAAAGAATAAATTAGTGGTAACTAGATACAACAGACACCAATACATTTGAACTATTTACGCTTGCCTTTAAATCTGCCCGTCTTGTGAAAGTTAAATAAAACATCACTCACTGCTGCTGATCAAAAGCAGAAAATTAGTCTCCCATTTTAACAAACACCATGCAAAGTCTATTTTATTAATACATGTTACTGATAAATTAACATGTACCGTTACAATTATTTAAATGAACGGCAAGTCCCTGGAAATATAACGAAGCCTATGACATTTAGTTACCTAATAATTTTATTTTCCTAAGTCATTTTTCCAACATCAAAAGCCCACAGGCATTACCAAATCTGGGGGGCTATTGTGCAACAGCTCAATTAAAAGAAACAGCAAAGCAAAGCAAAACTTTGGTTATGGAGCTGCTATTTCAGTCAATTGTTTCAAATTAATATTTCTGCATTTGAATTAATCTGCCACTACTTTTGAAAGAGTTGAAAATGAAGTATTTAGTGCAACCAGCTTTTAAGAACAAGTTCAGAAACCTCATGCAGAATGGTGGTTACAGGAGCTGAAGCCAAAAACACATAACAAGGAGAAAGAAACAGATGAGCTTTGCTCCCATCTTTTACTTTATAAACAGGCTTCTTCATGGTTTTCACTAGCCTGAAGGAGAAGACTTCAAAAGTGGTCTGTGAGATGGAAAGAGGAAACAATTCTATAGCCAACATTTGCAAGCGTTTTTGCAGATAATTATGTAAATAAAGCAGCATCTTTGTGTTGCTTCTTGACCATCAAACAAACATTCTGATGAACCATTTTCTTTCTTGCCCTTGGATCCGTATAATAACCCACATCTTATCACTGGGTTATGTTTAATTACCAAAGGCAGACTTGCATATACAAAACACGCATTTGCATATTTGAAGAACGAGCTACGATCAGTATGTATATACACAGCTACCGCTCCAGTATAGACTTTTCTTCCTGCTGCTGACAGACCTGTCTTTAGGATAAACCTTACAATTCTGGTACCAAGAGCATCTGCATGGAAGAATGCATCTATCTCGGCACCCTGCTCCGCTCCACCCTTCAGCTCTCCCTCCTTTCTCTCCTGTGAGTTCTCTCCAAGATTTTTCTCCTCTTTGCGTTCCTGGCACTTGTGCTGCTCCTGCCCGTTCTTCAGTTTTACTTTACACAGCCCCTCACTCGCAGCGTTTCCTTCCTTTCCCCGTCCCCTTCTCCATCTCGGCTCTGCTCCTGCCATTCCTGCAGCCCCGCTCCAGCTGGGCTCAGCCCAGGAGATGGTGGAGCCGTGAGCGAGTTGCTACCACGAGGAGAAATGCAGCCAACAAAGAGTGACAGGAAGGAGCCAAGCTGTCAAAAACAAGCTCCTTTTTTAAAATAACCCACTTTCTGAAGCAGTCACACAGAACCACTTTAAAAAAGAAACAAAATCAGAAGGAGCCCAAAAAACGTAGTTAAATAAGATGCTAGATACAACGTGAGAGTAGCTGACCCCTGAGGTCCTTTCCAACTAAATTAGTGTATGATTCTGCGTAGGACTGAAGGTTCAGGCAGCAGCCTCATCAGCCCAAAGAGAGCACCAAATCATTACAGCTCTCTGGCAAAGCACTAGTATTTGCATACTTGTGTGAAGTCATGGAAAGACAAAAAAGGGACTATTATGCAAGATACACATCTGCATACCAGCCCAGGGCACTGCACAGGTTCTCATGCGCAACTGTCTCATACGTGCACGTTCTGAATGGATAAGACAACTACGCCAGTTATAATATTTATGCAGAAGCCGCCACTTTCCAAGTTCAGATTATCTCTTACCGAGGTGGAGAATTCCACTAGCTAACTTGAAATGGCACTTCAAAAAGCTAAACAAGTTTACTGTGTTGGCAAAAGTGTATGTTTGTGTGTGGGTACGTGTGTGTGTGTACCCCCACCCCCTCCTTCAGACTGGGCAGGCCAGTATCAGGCCAGTATCAATACAACTCAAGTGTGCATTTCCCAAAATGCTCATGGGGAAAATAAAAAGCCAAACCAAACCAAACATTTTCCACCTTGCAGAGGCTAAACACCATGTAAGAGACAAGTTGAAGTCCTAAGAATATCTGTTTACTCACTATCTAACCAATGTCTGGAAAAGTGTTATTGAGTAAGAGTGTTGTATTGGATGTGCCTCAGAAACAGTAAGAAACATCCTGAGATGTCACACAACACATCCTCGTCACTGGACACCTAAAAAGAAGACTTAAGAGAGACTGGTTGGGTGGGGGGGAAGAAAAACTAAGCCATCAGGAGTTACCTGCTTAATTCATTCTACTAAGATCCATTTCTTTTAAGTGCTAATCATCACAGAACTGTACGATACTAACCACGTCTTTCTTGTACAGCACTTCCAGGATGTTACTCAGCAACTGGCAACAAGCCTCCAAATCTTCTTGTCTTTCCAAGTGATACTTCAGCTGATCTGTCATTGTTGGCAGCAAGATTTCCCTGCAGTCTGCACACAAAACATAAGGTTACATACACAGCTTTAAATAACTTCATAGCACTGCCTAAACAGCCGATCTGCTTCAGTGCTTACGTTAAGATTAAAAAAATTAAATCAGGAAAAAGAAGGTAAGTCCAGATTTCCAGTCACTTGCTTCTCAACCCAAAATATAAAAACCTGAAAAAGTTACAAGCAAGTGAAAATGAAGTCATTAGGTTAAGAATGCTCAGACAAGCACTACCCTCCCACCTGCGCCACCCCCGGCCCCAGTTCAGCAAAGTACTTGAGTGGTCTCACTGATGTTAACTGTCTCTGCTTAAAAACATTGATTAACTGGACCTATCCAGCACCATCGCAAGCGTTATGTACATGCTTAGCTTCATGCTTGCTTGACTGGTTGAGCGTTGGCAAGATGTATTAAACTTCCTTCACCTTACCTGTACTGGTTACCAGTGCAGCATAGCCTAACCACACAAACATGATTCACTGAGAGGTATGGGGCTATTCAGAATAACATTCAGCTGCACGGCGTGGTCTTTTATAGCTCAAAAAGTGCTGCTGAAATACTTTTTGCTGGTACTCAGATGTAGTTGCCTGTACAAAGCAAGTACAGGACTTGCAGAGAGAGATAGGGAAGATGAAGAAAATGGACATGGAGCTAAATAATAGAGGTCAACATTTTAGCTCAAGTCAAGCACGTAAGGGAAATAAGGCGAAAATTGATATTCCTAAAGCTACCAACAGGTAACACTGGGGCACTGATCTAACGGATCTAATTAACGTATAACCTGCAAACTGTCTTGCCCAGAGAGAGTGCAGGCCCCTAGGGTTCACTCCTAACCCTGGACCGTGCTCTTTTTCCTTCAGGAGAGATGGCACGGCCAGAGATACCTGCCTTCTGCCACGGTGGCATCAGCTGCAACCAACCACAGCACGAGACTAGAAGCATGCTCACTTTATGTGCAAAAGCAGGGAAGAGTGAAGTTAAAACCCTTTAGCTTCCCCCATTCCCAGCCCCAAGTAAATCCATGCCCAAAGGAGGGGAACTGGTTATTCTTGTTCATCAGAGCCTGACTTACTCAAGACAAAATAATGATTAAATTACACAGTATATATACCATCAGCATAGTACTAAAACATTATTTGGGGGGTGAGGAAAAGGAGAGTGGGAAGGGACAAGGAAGAATTTAGAGCATTTTGGTATTTTTCCACCTCCTTTAAATAATACTGTAGAACAGGAACAGAAGAAAACCATGAGACTTTTCCAGCTATTTTACCCTAATAGACACCAGTTCCCAACTCCCTTTCCCTACCGACCTACCCAGCTATCTCATGTACATATGGAACAAGGCGTGATCTCTCCTTTGTCCAAAGGAGTACTATGTTTCTGTACTACAAGGGCTGGATTACCAATCTGGCAGGCAGCTTTTTCTCAGAGAAGTCATATGCAGACAGAAAGCAGCTCAGCTATGCATGTATATGCACACGAACCAAGTATCTTGAAAAACAACAGTTAGCAATAAGAAATTTTTGTTTTCCTGAAACATGGACATACACTATCACAACATGGGTCACTCCAAAAAGTTGCCCGTGTACTATAAAATCCACCTGGCCAACAATCTCTGAAAACACAACTGAAGAATTCACTTTGTCAAATGCTACATTGGTTGTTGGTCCATGAGATCTCTAATAATATAGTACGTGGGAAAATATGGATGAAGCTCTTGACAGCCACACAAAAGATCTAACACGCTGACATTTTTTTTTTAGTGATATTACCCAAATTGCTTGGACTTGATGGCACATGGATGACTCATGAGAGGAGGCTTCATGGCAGTCCTTAATGACTATATCTTTGCTTAGAAATTATTTTCACACAAAAGCTGAAGTCCCTGGAGCATCAGAAATGCTCATGAGCACTCAATTAAGTCTTTATTTAAGATAATTTTAAGTAGTTCTGGACCAGTAAGTATCACCATCCTGACATCAAGAGTGTAACATACAGACCACAGCAGGAGGCACAAGACTAAAAAATGAAAACTGGAGATTAATCTCAGTTAAGAGGGGATGACTCCATACTGCAAGGTGAAAGCACTTATTTAGGGTTATACCTAACACTTTCCTGAGAAGCAAAAAGATCAATAGCTCACAGTAACGCTTTCAACACTAGGAAGCTTCCTCTTGGTAGCAGTAGAGTGCTGCTCAACGGCAGAAGCTCCTTCTGCAACCAACTCCCTTTATTGATATACATTTGGTCTCTGTCCTTTTGCAGTGGATACAACTGGCACCCAGAAGCAGTCGGGATGGGCAGGAGTTACGGAATAAGCAAATCGGTGCTAAGAAGCTACAGCAAATACCAGTAGTTCAAAGGATGACGAAGATCTTGGTGACAAAAAGATGGTGGCCCTGGCTTTGATTCACCAGAATTAAGTACCTTTAGTAGCTTCATCTTTTGCTGAAGAGACATCCACAGACAGAATGTGCACTTCCACTCTCGACCATTCCTGACAGTATTTAGGAGATGCCGCACCCCGGGTACCGAGGTGTCAGTGCTGTAGAAGGTACTATTGTAAACAGAGTACCCAATTGCACTGCACAGGTCCCACACAGACGCCAACTTCAAAATCCCTCCACGGTGAAAACCGAGGCTCGGCTGAGAGTCTGCCGGTTACAAGCATGGGAGGGACAAGGCAGTATCACCAGTGCTAAAATATGCACTGCAGGTACCAGAAAAAACTGACAGCTAGTAGGCAAAGGGGTGCCAAGGACAAAGAAATCAATACATGCTTACAGTGTTGCGTTTTGGCTTTCAGTGGAAAAATTGATACAGGCATTAAAAACTCAGTGAAAATTACTCTCACTAGATGACTCTCAGTTATAATGTATGGGCTCAAGAGGACTTGCTTCTGCTACTAAAAAAGAGAAGGAAACAGGATGGATGAGACAAAGATGGACTTCACAGGGAACCAAGTCTCTGTCCAAAGTCTTCTAGAAGCCTTCAGCCAGTGCCCTAAGGTCCAATTGCAATGACTTGAACTATTCTCCGCAGCTGCCTCAGAACTCCCAGGTCATCGGTGACCACAGCCTTCTGTATCCTACAGGAGGGGCACCTCCACGAACTTGTCCCTACAGCACAAAGGCTGGAATCCTGCTCTCACCAACTGCACAATGGGGAAAAATAAAAGTCACTGACATGAAAAAAAAAAAAAAAAAATCAAGAAAAACCATGCTATAATGCAGAAGAGAGAGCACTCCACCTCAACAAGGTGCTAGAGAGGAACCGAAACAGCAGATTCCTCATTCTGCCTTGTAAGCTCACACATGGAGGATAAGAAATAACAGTGTATAAGCACACCCAACCTCTAGTAGTTCAAGAGAAATATTCTTCAGTCTCAAGTGACTCACATAAGTACATGTTCACTAGGAATGCACAAGTGAGCTCTCATTCAAAACAAAGTACTTTGAAGAGTTAGTTTCTTCAGTGCAGGGTTTTTCTATTTAATTGCTTCTTGGTCCTTTAACCTCACGCTTTATAGCTCAAAAAGGAGAAAAACCATGGTGGGTTTGCTGAATATTTTGCCTCAAGAAACAGACATTAGACCCTGCAATGTATTTACATGGGGAAATACACATACTCGTGACTTCATCAAATCCCCCCATATTCACTTCCATCAGGTAGCAGAGAACTGGATTACAAAAGATCCAAATCTAGTAACAGAGAAACATCTTCATCTTAAGTTCCCATTATTTGTTTACAACTATATTATCCTAAATCTATACAGATATCAAAAGTGAAAGGAGGTAGTGATCTCTGTGAAACAAATGGCTAAACAGAATTGACCTCACTGAAAGAGCTTATTTACCAGGATGCTCATTAAATGATCTAAAGCTATTTAGAAGTCTCCAAACTGCCCTAATACAGTAGACAATGATATACGTGCATTTAAAGTAACAGTTTGCTGTCACGTATTTCAAATGCATACCCTTAGCTAAAAAAAAAAAAAAAAAAAAAAGGGGGGGGGGCAACTAAAAAAACCCCCAAAACACAGCATCCCCCTGAGTGAAGATCCAGCCATTACATAAAGAAGGTTTTCCTGGTACTGACTAGCCGTGTATTTTATATAATCACCATTTTACATTCACTTTAAACTTCTGCCTCTGAACTGCTCCAGCCCTTGACCACTCACTCCTATCCCCAAAAACGTTCCCTTCCTTGCTCAAGTACTCAGACAGTTCTTGCATGGCAAGAATCACCAGATGGATGCAGGTCAAAATTAACTACTAATTTTCCATATAAATTTCAACCCAATGAATGGCCTAGTTGAGCTCAGTCTGTTTGTCCCAGAGATGCTTTATGATTGGAGCCTTGTTTCACCACATTTGTGAAACTTCAGTGCATGTCGTTACCTTAGGTTTTGACTAACTTGGAAAGAAAAGAGCAGATTAAGAAAAAAAACCCAAAAAACAGAAGACAGTGGTGTAGCACACTCCTTTCACCAAACGCAGGGGAGAGAAAGAACCCAGATGCCCAGTTGCTAAGCACTCCAGCAAAGACATACAAATGTGCCTTTGTCAAGCCTGCGAGGTGAATCAATCTTTAATAACTTACAAAGGCCCCTAATTAGAGGTTTGAAAATGTTTCATGTCCCCGTTAAGCCCCACTAGTAGAGAACGGTCAAAGACCAATTTAGTATCTGCAAGCATGCAGAAGGCAAAAATTGCAGCTATGTCACCTTTGAGTTAGATTGTTTAGAGTATGCTCTAATCAATAGGGAAGGTATTCAAGTTGAATTTCTGAGAAAGGAAAAACTAATTGATTTGTCATACTGCTTCATTTAGAATTACACAACCTAGACAAAAGACTAAGTTCCCTTGGGTAGACTTGACAACGCTCCTCAGTTACCACCTTACAGTCTCTCTGCCTTCCTCAACGTCAACTTGTGAACATCTGCTGTTTGGTTTGTAGCCGTTGCAGGTTATAAACCTGGGAGGATAAAACAAAGTGTCAGGGTGTGCTGGGTACTTGATGAAAAGATCCAAATCCTTCCCAGATTTTTAAAAACAAACAAGCCCATAAACCACAACCAACAAAACAAACAAACACCCACACCCCAGAGAACCGTGCAAGCACCAACACTGTGAAATCTTTCTAAAGATTACTTGGCCTTCAAATCACCAGTGGAACTTTTATGCTAAGGAAGAAACAGTGATATAGAGCTTACTTTGAAGTAGGCAAAAAGGAATAAATATTGCCACTGGGAAAGACGAAAGCTACGCTTGGAATCAAAAGAGTACTTCATAATACTCAGCATCTGGCAGGTAATAAAATCATATTTACATACTGGATGATTTTTACATACTTTTCCTTTCTCTTGCTGTTTTTTAAAGGCCTGTTTGCAGGCTATCAGAAGATCTTCCCTAGCCCTGCTGCCTGGGCTCTCATTAAAACCGCGCAGCACGCAGCCGGCCCTCGCTGATGCGAGGGTGTCCGTACCGCGCTGCCGGCGCCGGCTCCCGCAACGTCCCGATACCTTTGCCCCGTTGGTCTCTAATCACACAGCAGATCCCAGCTCCATGCTGAACCGAAGCAGGAACAGCTACTGAAACAATCCCGTCGGTTTAAGGTATTCCAGGTTACCTCGGATAAAATACTAGAGCTAGAAGGCAACAAAATCCCAAGATGGAACCCACCAACACACACACAAATATCTCTCTATATATATTTAAACAAATCTAGTACTGTGGTAACACACTCTACAAGAAGGTAAGGTTTTAAGTGCATCCTTTGCCATAAACTACTTTGAAAAACACTGGGTTGATCAACTGTATCTTGATTACTTAGAAGTACAGAAGAGGAAAGGTTAACCTTCACCAGCCTGCCTGTCACAAACACCTCCCAGCCCTGATTAATGGGCAACCTTGATAAATCTATAGTCTATAACATTAGTCTCCTGCTCAAAAGCCAGCTCTGAAGATAGCTCATGAGTATGATGCACAATGATTACAGACAACAATAATTCGACATCTGTTCTCTACTGCACCAAGTCCAACCCACAATGATTAATGTCACAGGAATGTGCAGCGAGAATAAAATATTAATCTTTATAAAAGGATGCTCAGGAGGCATTATCAACTTAGGAGCATCCAAGCAAAGACTTGGATGAAATGAAACACTGACACAGGAACTATGCTGAAGCTAAATACACGCAATAAATTTTTGTCAATTTAAAAACATTTTATTTGGAGGGACACTGACAAATGTGTTTCTTTATTTTATGGATCATTTAGTTAACATAGCCAAAAAAATAAAACCTATGCTTAGTAACCTTGTTTCCGCTACACGGCATGGCGACAAAGATTGTCATGTTAGTCATAATTAATAAGACTCTTAGAAATGCTATATGCTATCTACTAATATTTAATAGACTAACAATTTCCTAATGGAGAAATCACTAGGTTTTCTAACTATTTAAGAATACAGTAGCTACACCGCTCACTTGGCTTCAAGTCATTTATAAAACAAAGCAACAGAGAATACAAACAACTCTATGGGACAAAACAAACCAGATAAATCACTATTTACATAAAACCAAAATTTTTAAGTTTGCAACGATAAGATACTTCATTTACAAACCAACCATAAGTACTTACACATTTAGAACTGAAAACATGCATTAGGTTATTAGAATACTCCTCCACACCAATTTTTAAATTAATACTTCGATTTGGACATGCTCTTACAGAAGACTTTTACAACACAGAACTGTTTCGGGCGCTAATGTAAAGAAATGCTTCCTCTGTTTCAGGGTTTGAGGTTGGTGTTTTTTGGAGGGGAGAGGGACATGAAAGGGAGAAGAGATGCAGGGTTGTTTTAATCAAAAAAGTTTGCTGCTTTACACAGACACTGTAACAGATCTATGTAAATTATTGTGGTGGGGGTAATAACTTATTTATACATGCATTTACTTCTATATGGTCATGTAAAGGTTTTTATATAATTATTATATATATATTTATCCTGTGTTTAAAGATACATACATAAAATATGTATGTATGGCATATGTAAGAACATATTGACATACTTGGGTCCTCACTGAGGAAGATACATAAATATTGGTCTAAATTAGTACATTTAAGACTCTATTCACGTCTCAAAGTCGAGTTACTTGCTGAATCAGGATGTTAATCACTGAAAATTTAAAATGCTTTACTGCATGCAAAAAGCTGCATCCCAGTTAGCACAGACAAACACTGGGGTGTTCAAAGACCCTACAGAAGCATCCAGCCCCAAGGCAAAGGACTTCTGCCCAATCATTTTCTTCTCGACAAAAATCAGGGAGTGGGACAGAGTCAAATGAACTCCTCCAAAGCAGAGACTGCCAACCTCCCTGTTCACAACTATCCTTTAACCTACCAATACCACTACCTGGGCAATAAATACACCCAAAAATGAGATAAATCATCCAACAGAGTATGGGAAAATATGGCAGTTTAGCTCTTGAAAAAACTCCTAAAGGGCACACTTAGATCATTGCTGTGATTTTGCCCTTGGACACAGTCATGCTAAGCACTGCGGAGAACTTCTGCAGCAGCCGTGACCAAATGATCTTTTCGTGACCTTCCAGGAAGCATTTCCTCACATAAGAAAGGGAACAAAGACTAACCCAATGTATAACACAGGTCTACAGTGTCAACAGAAAAAGGGCAACTGAGCATGATCACGTTAGGGATTATTTTCCATGCTCAAGTAAAACAAGATGCAACCTTATGCTCTTCCAGGGAAAAAAAAAAAAAAAAAAAAAAAAAAAAATCACATTTATTTTGACAAAGCCATAATAGATTATTGATGCAAACATGGAGGGGGTAAAAGGCAGATCACCTAAGATGTGAAAAACAGGCCTTGAACTCGATCAACATAACCCCTGAAAATGGGCAGAAACAGCTGTCTTTATGTTAGCAGGGAATCGACAGG
>NW_010973266.1:3315673-3331011 GCF_000737465.1 Haliaeetus leucocephalus
CACATTTATTTTGACAAAGCCATAATAGATTATTGATGCAAACATGGAGGGGGTAAAAGGCAGATCACCTAAGATGTGAAAAACAGGCCTTGAACTCGATCAACATAACCCCTGAAAATGGGCAGAAACAGCTGTCTTTATGTTAGCAGGGAATCGACAGGAAAATCTTTTCTTCTTAGTGATATTTGAATATTTGTTGTTTTAAGGACAGAAACTAGAAGCACGAAGATCTGATACGGATTTAGTCTACACAGAGGGATGACTTTACTTGTTGGCCTCTGAAAATAACCACAAGCCTGGAAAAATATGCTCCTTGAAGCCACCTAGCTATAATTCTCCTATCAAATACATATACACAAATACACACACACTCTGCTTAACATTGCTTTGACTGACCAGCTACATACTGATTTTTCTTTTTCCCTTTGGTACTAGGGCTCAATTATGAGCCACTGTTAGGACAAAAGCAGCAAAACCTAAGGAATGTACAGGGTTTTCCTGCCAGGCCTGAAGAAAGCTTACTAAAAATAAGTACAAGTTCTGCAAAGAAGAAAAGTTCCCTTGAATTTCAGAAGGCGACACAGAAATGGCACACAACATAACTAGAAAAGAAGCGAACAAATTTTAAAACTATATTTTACATCCTTTTTTGAAGACCATAGTACATCCTCATCCAACGTCCCAAACTCTTCAGATTTCATAAAGATCACTGAACCATCCATCATTCAACATCGCTCTTCAGGCACAATGCTTTAGCAAACTATTTCACACACCCACCCCTCTCACCCCCAAAATCCCTCAAGCTTCACAAATTCACGTATTTTGAATTTTAATTCCTCCGGAGACGCAAACAAATCTTCCTTGACCTCTCAAAGCACACAATCAGAGCATTTTTCACCAACAGAGACACTGATGAAATGCTGTTTGATTTTCTGTGCATTTTAGAGCTTTCCATCAATTCCACAATCCTGTACTGCATATTGCTTTTAGAAAAGAAAATCTCATTTCTGCAATATGATACAGGATTAGTTGGATACTTATATGAAAGTATTGCCTATCAGTTAAAAATTATTAAATCAATGAGGAGGAGAGGCAGTCAAACTACGTTTTAGTAATAAGAACTCAAACCTACACAGCAAGGGAAGAAAAAACATCTAAATTTAACAAAGGCTGTGGCTAGGGGTTTAATTTACTTTCAAGTGAAGTTTAGTGTTTATGAAAGCTTCCCAGCACAACTGGCTCTCCAGTCACAAGCTTTATAGAGAATTACTAGTGGCAAGAGAAGCTTTTAAGATAATGCTTTGTTTATCAACACACACAAAAAAATACATATATATATGGGGTCCCGTGTAACAGTAGAGAAGGGAGGGCAGCGCAGAGGTGTGTACGCTCACATCCCTGCTGCGGTACGGCTGGGCTCCAGCGGGGTGAAACGCGCGTCCCGTGCCGTCACGCCGTGCCACGCACGCCAGGCTGGGCAGCGCCTGCAGCCTACGTGCCTTGAATCGCCGCCGCGCCTCAAGTGAAGCACGTTAGATTTAATACATTCTTAACAGCCAGTGACATGAAAACCTCTGGTTAGGAGCCTCCTGATAAGATCCAAAAGCTGTTAAGTAGCACTGTTCTGTCAACAAAACTGGACTGAGTTCAGATTAATGACCCTGCTATTAAAACAGATTCATTTAAATTTCTCAGGAGCTCCATAACATTGAGCTGTACAATTTGCTGCAACCCAAACGGCTGAGTTTGAGAGTTAGATTTAAAAAACAAATCAGCTACACACAATTTCTCCTTCCACCTCTGAAAATTAAATTGGTTGAGTAAGTCAAAGATTAATACAGGAAATAACAAAATGTGCCCCATAGCCTTCCTTAGGAGTGCTTTTTATAGTCATAATTTCTTGTTTTATCTGAGTTATCTCAATTTCCTCCTATCCAAGACAGTCAAGTGTAATACCTTGTATTACTGACTTCTGCCCCAAAGACCTTGCGACCTAAAAGCAGCCAGGAGAAGGAATAATTACCACACAGACAGCAAGCTAAGAATGAATGAAGGAAAGGAGTAACATTGATGTACGTATCTGAAAGAGCAAACATTAAAATGGTCTCAGAGAGACTAGTACCATTTTTCCCCAGCCCCAATGCCAGTAACTCCATCTGCATTCCTCCTTTTTCTTCTTGCAAAGTCTGCAATTCAAACTGACATCATTTGATGTTGCTCGTAAGGACTGAACAATTTCAAAAGACGGTCTCAAAAACGAAGATCGAGCTGAGCTGCATTTGGACTTGCTGGTGCAGTACACAGTGACATGGCTGGTAGACCGTTTTTCAGAGATTCATTCTTACCTCACCACCATCCATAACTGCAGGAACTAAATTTACAGCCTGTGTTACGCCTTGTTGCTCAAGTGGCACTGTAACTATACTGAAGGCTTCCTTATGGAAAAGCTCTCTCTCTTGAAAGATTCAGAGTCTCCAGGATCTCAATTATCTCCAGTATTAGTTTCATTAGACTTTTTTTTTTAACCCAAAGTTTCAGTTTTAAACTTGCATGTAACACGTGTCATATAGACCCAATAATTTTACAGGTACTTTTTATAAATCATAAACTTCTTATAAACCTTACTACAAATTCAGTCTAAGTAAAAAGTACCATCAAAACATAAAGCTCATTCTTTGAGCATCATTCTTCACTGATACTTGTGCAAAATTAGAAAGAAAACTTCACGTGGAAAGAAGTGGAAAGAGCAACAGTACGTAATTCCACAGTTGTCAGTACCAGATCCATGCAATACCCCCACCTTATAGCAATGCCGCTGAACTGCACCAGGCGCAAACACATAGTTTGCTAACTGGAAGAAAATAAAAGTTACTAGATCCAGCAAAAGTTACATAGCTGTGGTTAGACATTATCTGATCTGGCATAAGACCGGCTAGTACAAAGCCAATCCACCGAGAACATCTTTTAAATTGGAACCAGAAAAGTTTTTATCAGCATTATGCATGATGTGGTCCCAGCATTTCTGACTTGACAGAAGAACCCTTTCAAATTTCCTTTATCATTCAACCATTGCCTATTTGCTCCCTCATTAACTTTTTCTGACAGCACATAAACACTTAGTTTAGGTTATTTAAAATGCAGTCATCTAGAAAAAGAATAAAATGTTTCACCTCAAATGAAGAAATTTGTAAGACAAGTGCTTGAACTTACCTTTCACTGGCCCACTAATGTAAAAGAAGAAAATAAGAAAGCATGGATGAACGGCACACTAAAAGGTTCGTATGTTGTTTCACTTCAGCTAGGGAACAGCTTAAAGGGAGAGAATGATGCTTCCGAAAGAAAGGACATCAAAAGCTTCCATTTTCTCCATAGAACTTCACTGAGCACAAAAGTTGAACTAATAGTTTTTGATAAAATATATCATAGTTAAAGTTATAACACATGCTAATAACACTGGATGCTTAGTGCCCTTTTAAATTAAAAATTACACGTTTTTGCTTTCACTTCCTTATGATCTATAACCTGCAGTAAGTGTCAATTAGCATTTCCTCACTTATTTTAAATCTTCTTGGCCTTCTAAAGGAACAACCTTAATTGGTTACAACCTCCACCGCGTTTGGCAGCAAGGACAAACCTTGCACTAGCAGAGATCTGGAGACAATGAATAATGCGACAATTTAATGGTTGCAAAGATCCTGCTTACCGTGCTGCGTGAAGAGGTCACTGTGTACTATTTCTATCAGGCAGTATAGCTTCTGGATTGTGAGCCGGCTCATGGGAACGTTTAGGATGAATTCAGTGAAGAGTTTGCTACATACAAAAGGAAAGTAAAAATACATTAATCTCTCTCCAAAATACATAAAAAACACCCAATAGCACAGAACAAGACAAACAACTACATACTCTTGGACAAGCAAACTCATTTTTTTCAAGACATAAAAGTTAGACAGGAATTTTAACATCTTTGTTGGCGACACGGACAGCGGGATTGAGCGCGCCCTCAGCAAGTTTGCCGATGACACCAAGCTGTGTGGTGTGGTCAGCTCACTGGAGGGGAGGGATGCCATCCAGAGGGACCTGGACAGGCTTGAGAGGTGGGCTCGTGCCAACCTCGTGAAGTGCAACAAGGCCAAGTGCAAGGTCCAAATACAGCCTGGGTGGAAAATGGGTTGAGAGCAGCCCTGCGGAAAAGGACTTGGGGTTATTAGTGGATGAAAAACTGAATATGACCTGGCAATGTGCGTCCGCAGCCCAGAAAGCCAGCCGTATCGTGGGTTGCCTCAAAAGCAGCGTGACCAGCAGGTGGAGGGAGGGAATTCTGCCCCTCTGCTCCGCTCTGGTGAGACCCCCCCTGCAGTACTGCCTTCAGCTCTGGGGCCCCCAGCATTAGAAGGACCTGGACCTGGTGGAGCAAGTCCAGAGGAGGGCCACCAAGATGATCAAAGGGCTGGAGTGTACAAGTGTACATGTAAAAAAGTTTACAGTACACGCAAGCAGAAGCTAAATACCAGGTTCCTCAGGCCGTTGGAATGTTAGACTAAGATTAAACGTTCTATTTTATTTCTACTTTATCTTTTCCTTATTTTGACACACCAGAACACAGAAATGAAAACAGACAATATATAAAAGGGTTTGTGCAATTAAATTAGTTAAAAAAGGTGGGGTTTTTTCAACTTAAACACCTTATAATAGCACTGTGAAAGAAAAACTGATTTTAAGTTAAAAGTTCTCCTGACATACTAGTTCTGATTTGGGTTGGCTATTGTTTTTTGTTCTGAAATGTCTTCCTATTACCCTTTCTATTTAACTAACAACATTCCTGTGTTTATGAGCTACTGAAATGTCAATCCAGCAATACGGTGCACTGAACAAAAACAGTTATTATTTACATTAAATTTATACTTGAAAGAGTGAAGCATCAAGTACAGAGCTTAAGAGTTTTGATGTCAGTTGCCTGATTGATAATTCTTGCTACCCCATTACATGATTATACTAAACAAAATTGCAAAGTTCGTCAAGACATTTGTCAAACCTTGACACCATACATGTTATTTTTAAAACAGGCTATTTCTGTAGCCCTAAAAATATTTGCAAGGGAAAAAAAAAAGATAATAAAACCTAAGTGATAAAACATCTCAGGTGATCACATTTAATTGCCTCTGTATATATTTATATATGTGTGTGTATATATATGTAGAATAAAGATCTAGATAAAGTTCACGCAACACATTTCATTAACTCTACTCACCTAAGTTCTTTTGGATCAAATACTAATTTCACATCATTGACAATAGCTGGCAAGTATTTAAGTGCTGCCCCCTAAAAAAATAAAAACAACAAATAAACAAGACTGAAATTCTTATGTCTTTAAAGGTGATGCAAAGACTGCAAGAAGAGAATCA
The DNA here is from genome assembly GCF_000737465.1 of Haliaeetus leucocephalus. NCBI lineage: Eukaryota > Metazoa > Chordata > Aves > Accipitriformes > Accipitridae > Haliaeetus > Haliaeetus leucocephalus. Next base: position 3,321,076 of record NW_010973266.1, read on the forward strand.
CACACGAGTAGGTTGCTTCAACTTAACTATTCTCTGTGGCTTCAGCTGAACCCCTGTGGCTTGCTCTTAGCATATTCTTTTGGGGGCAACTACATAATGAAAGGATTCAAAAGATACAAACAGATGTTAATATTTTAACTACTTGTACTTAACTAATTTTGTCTTTCTATTTCTTAGTAACAGTAGTTAAATTTATTTATTTCTAGAGCAAACGTTCTCTTACAGGCATCAAGAGCAAAAATTCAGCAATTAAAAATTACTGCCCAGCAATTTAATGCAATCATGCCAGAATACACTTCAGGTTAGACAATAGTAAATGGACCTCTAGTGACACCACAGATAAAAATCACTTAGTCTACACAAACAGTAATTGCAACCAGATAGAGTTGGGTTTTTTCCCTTCATTTGCAAATGGATTTAAATACCCTATTTCAAATAATAGATGAGAACATGTTCTACCTAAGAAACCCTAAGGCAAAAGTCTTTGGTTCTAATCTTCACCTTATTAGCTCATACATGTGCACTATTTTTACTGAGGTTGCTCAAGTCCTTGCGTCCACTGAGCACCAAACTAGAAAAAACCCCCACAGTAATTCAACTATAAACTACAACAGCCAGACTCATTTTGCTTACCTTTGCATTTTATTGGTAATATCGAACAGTTTGATTACAGATATATCTTTGCCTCAAAAGGGAGAATGATTCATTCCCCATAGAAGGCATTTCTGTTTGTGGGTTTAATGCTTAGCATTTGCAGTTTCCACCAACAAGAACACTGTGTGCTCCCTACCCTTTTGAATTAGATGGAAGACAAGCCCTTACACTTTTCTTTCTTAATCAATTCTTTTCTAGTCTGAAGTCCGTGATGTGACAAGTGATGATACTATACAGCTCCACGGTCAGAGGAATTCAAGAGACAGGAAAATTCTGTTTAGTAGTAGTTGTTATTAGTAGGAAGAGCCACAGGGAAACAGACTTGAGGAGTATTGCCTCGTAGGTACATACAAAACCACTTCTCTATTTTCAAACTACACTTTTCTGCCGCAGCCCTAGTAATTTTAAATCAAATTCCACCGTTCTTGAATGTGCAAGGTCAATTGTTTGGTTACAGTCACAAGAGTAACTTCAAGTAGCCAGCGTGGGAAGTTTGCCAACGCTCGCTGACCACTTTTAAAAGAGCAAAAAACAAACATGTCAATAGGTTAGATGGAAATTTCAGAGTGTTCCAGTTTTTATTCATAGTCCATTTAAACTGTCAAGCTTGATCATCAAACATTTCCACGTATGCTTAAAGGACTACTTACATGCTCAGAAATCAAGCTCATAACTGTAATTATGCAAATAGTCCCATTATGTACACGCTTATGTGTTTTGATGGATGAGGACTCTAATGACCAGTTATAAACCGCAGCCATCGCTGTGTTTTTATTTGCTTATCATTCAAATGCATGTAGCAATAAACGTTTAGTAACACATACTAAAAAAGAGCTTGCATTTTATGTCTTGAATTAAAATTTCACACTGTGCTGGCACAATCATTAAAATTAACACTTTAATAGCTTAAATGAAGTACTATCAGGTAAAACTACTTACAACATCAATTTAAAGCCTGTAGTTACAACAATTATCAGCTACTTAGGTTCTACTTTATGGACAAACCAATTAAAGTTTAAAACCTTAAAATTTAAAGAAAATTGTGGAAGTATATTTCCCAATTTCCAATCTCAACTGACTCAATTATATGACAGACAGTATGATCAGACAAGTAGGCTCTGCAGTCCCATCATTAAATCTGTATCTGTACAATCCAAAGGTCTACTAAAATAACTATTTGTTGATATTAACTCTTGTAAAACAGCAGCTCTCACAGTAGATTTTACTCTGTTAGAAGCTGCAGCTGAAAGTAGATCTTTTGTTAGCAGTAGCACAACTGCAATGCTGGTTATTCCCAGGATACTGGAATACATAAGTGAGGAATATTAAATTCAGAAGATAAAAAACCTGTTCTCATCTTTTCATACAACATCAGGAAAAAAACAAATAAGCAATCTGTTTTGGTTTTCTTCCATTGAAAGAAATTAAATTAGATTACTTTCCACTCTTGATCAGCACCGGACAAAGGTACAAATTCCTCATTTCCGCAAGAAGTAGATGGCAAACTAAATCAAAATCTTAATTTCATAGTTACACAGTGATGCCTAAGGCACGTGAAAATTCAAAACTGGATTAAAGAAGACACAATAATGAAGAACCTTAATTCTTTGATTTTTAATCAAACAGGTTTGTGCAATAACTGCCATGTGATCACATGAGATACACATACAAAGCTGGAAATCTCAGTCTCACATACTTAGTCAATAATTATACGTAGTTTCAAGTTGGGCTGCAAAAAAAATTTTACTGCCCAAAGGGGCTTCTCTCTTTGTGGAAAACAAGTGATAAATTACTACTACCCTTATCAAGTTACAAAATCACTCATTTTAAGTACTACAAAGCACACAAATAAACTGGCAAAGGGGATGAATAAAAAGGAGAGAAGCGGAAACAAGACAGTGCACCACATGAAAAATGGATATACTTTCCCTGTTACTGAGTTAAACTTCCTTGTACACTCACTGTTATATTGACTATCGGGTATTACTGGGATTTTTTTTTCACGGGATATGATTCACATGCGAGTCAAGGATCAGCATGACGTTAACAAGCGCATGTCAGCCTGTGAGCTAATTCAAAGTACCTTTCAGTATTACGTCTCATCCCTTACTTCTCCCTCTCCCCACCACACACAACCATACACAGAGCTGTGCACTTACACAAATATGTCTTAATTTCCTCCTTATGGTTATCATATCTATGTATAAAAGGTAGTACCCCACGGCCAAAGTCCATACACATGAAGAGGACCGTTAACTGACACTTACTACCTGAACCAGCTGCCAATACAGCCTACTGAACTGCTAACTCCATGAGTGTAGTGCTTCACAGACACCCTTCTAAACTATAAAAGGCAATTAAGTATGCTAAGAAATAAAACTCACTAAGTGAAAATAATAAGGTCCAGAAAAGTCAAAGCTTTGCCTTAAACAGAATAAATTAAGCAATAATTGATGGTCACAGTTCTCTGCACAGCCAATACAGAGGACAAATTTCTTAGCTTTTACCGTTCCACAGAATAATTGCACCTTATTCCTTAAATCATCACTACCACCTCTCTATCTACAGCAGTCATCCTTTGCAACCTTTAAGATAAATTCATTGATGTGCTTGTGACTTAACAGCTAATTGTTTTTTCCTAAACTTCTTCAGAGCTAGGAGCTCAATAACACAGGGTTTTTTCATGTTGAAGAAAAATACAGTGAAGGCCTGTATCAAAAGATTAGCTGGGGGGGGGGAACCTTCAGACATGGTAAGAAGGCCAGAATAAATAAGACCAAGTGCAACAGAGGCATTAGTTCTAACAGTGGTCCCTCTGAACATCAGTGGAGGGTCCACTGCAGTGCTCACGCTGCTACAGCTCTTTTTTACCTGATGGTTCATTTCCAGACAGGTTTAATGAGACAAGAAAGAGATCTACCAAGAAAAAAAACAGCACATTCTTTACTCTAAGCCAGTAGTTTAGAAAACAGTGTCAGCAAAACAGTCACTTTATTCTGAAAGGAACTTTTTCTGCAATTTAGGGGGTCTCAAACCCCCCCAAAAAACGTTAGAGCACTTAGACACTTGCATAAATAAACTTTAAAATAAGAGTAAGCTTCATTTATTTTTTGGAACAACAAAAAGAATCCCAAAAACCCCAACCACTAACATTACCTGGATAAGCTGCCTTACAGAAAAGTTCCTGAGTTTTTCATTTCTTCATGAAGATAGACACACATCAGCAGTCCTCCCAGAAGGAGATGGGAGGACAGATACACGTGCCTTTTCTTCATGTCATTAGGCAAATATAAGCACCTTAAGTTTTGGGATTCCCATGAGGTCCCACGCCATCTGAATCCCTCTTCACTCCTAAGGGTTTCCTCTAGGACACCATGTCAGCCTGTCCTCTGACCCCAGTTACCTTTAAGCCCTCCATACTTTTAAGTTGAGGAAAGACAAAAGACAGGCTAGTACTCCTCCACGGAGCCTGCTTCTGCAAACCTTTGAGTTTGCTGGAAATGGCTTCACCCATGAAAAGCAGCATTACCTTAAGCATTCAGTGCCCAAAGTCACCTAGTCCACCTTTTGAAAAGCCACATAGATTATTGTTTCAAATATTTACAATCCAACATAATAGCAAGCCATGAAGAACGTATCTACACAGAAGTGCATATGCTCAGAAACATGTTTAAGAAGCATTACAAGATAAGTAAAATTACAGCATATTTCATATGCCATTTGGAGACGTAGCTTAAACGCGTTCTGTCTCAAAGCCAGAAAGTCACGCTGCAGTCTGTGTGTTCAGCAGTTTGTAAGCATCTCCATTACTCTGTCACATCTGGTAGCTGCTAGTACATCTGAAGGCTTGTGGAATAAAAAAAAAGATTACACTCTCAACACAAAAATTTTATTTTACCACACTTGAACTAACACCCCAATGCATTAACACAAAGTTCCACTAAAAGGGGATCAAAAATACGGCACTATATTGCACCATAGCATCCTTCTACCACTTGGTAGAAGACAAACTGTCTGCACAAACATGTCTTTGTCATACGAAAGCACACTAAAATAGGATAGGGTACACTAAAATAGGATAGGGTAGCCTTACTAAGTAGCTCAAAGTCACTTCTGATATAATTTTGGATAACAGATATAAACAATGAGAGTTTTACTAATTTACTTTTGTTTATTATACAGTTGAAAATATTGAGTAATCTCTTCATTAATACAAAAGAGAAATTACTACAGTGATAATAGCAGTGGTCACTGGTAAATGAAAACAAAGCAGTACGGAGTACAGCAAAGCAGTCTTGCAACAACAGAAAATTCTAACTTTTATCCCATTCTTGGGTTTATACTGACAAGGAACGTCAAAAAACAGTAGCCATTTAAGAAAACTGCAATACTAACTTAAGGTTGTCATTAGATTGAACAAATGACATTTGCAAAGTATCAGACAAAATGTATTCTGAATAGTATACTACAGGTTCATCTCTTTGTACTACATAAAAGCAAAAATACTTAATTTAAAAATGCCATTTTCTGAAGTCATTCATTTCAAACAGCACACCTAGTCTCAAAATTAAGCATAAAATCTCTTTGCCAAATACAGACTATTCTTATGAACTCTTTTGTTTGATGAAGCAATAAATTTGTTTTACCTGACTCAATCTGTACATGATTTTAATGTTAATTTTCATCTTTTGTGTCATTCAACACAAAGCACCTACCTTCTACACAAGTGTTATCCTGGATACCATTCTACTAAACTCATCAACCCAGCCAAATTAAGCCCAGTCAGCAGCTGGATAAAACAATTTCCAGGAATGCCTAAACACTATTTTTGAATTGCCCCAGTCTGCAGCAGACATTTGTTCCAAATCACAACTGAGCCAGTGCCTCTGGCATGAAATTTGGTGTAAAATAGCACAAAGCATGATCACACGTAAAGTGGCGTTGCGCTCTTCTAGAGATTATTGTATTTGTTGCCAGTGTAGCAACACTTTCCCATATAGCTTCTAAGAGACACAGAAACCTCAGTCCATGGTTGGATTTATTTTGTTACTCAACTCATTTTGAATGATGGTTATAAAGTACTCAACCTGTTGGAAAAGCCCTGCAGACTAATGCAGTCTCTTCCTAGGCACCTCAGCAGCTTGTAATATATTTCCCTGTCTTCATTTAAATACTTTTCTGTGGCTTTAACAATAAACACTTATATTAGAGTAGGAAAAAGTACAGTACGGATACTGAGAAATATGCATCATGTGTTCAAAGTGACAAGGGTTATTAAAAAACCACACACTCAAGAGAATTCGCATTAGTGAAACGTTATCATCTTCTACCCTGGCTCTCTGTGGTCACATTACAGGATAATTTTATATACACACCTACTTTATCAAGATCATTTAAAGCACAGAGAACTAACACAGCTACCAGCCTATCTTTTTTCAGTCATCCTGAACAGCAGTACAAAGTCACACATAACAGCAAACATTAGAGCAAACTGCAAGAACCCTGCTGAGAATAGTTCAGCTCCCTCATACAAACACAGCCGAAATCAGACAGTCCTCATAAATTCGATGCAGCTGGCTCAACTGCCCTTGTTTCAAAAGAGATGCGAGAATAAATTACTAGGAAACATTTGCATTTTTATCTAAACTTGAAACATCATGCTAGGCTTCAGCTGAGCTCATGCTTAAACAGTAAAAGGTTAAGGAAATAATTATCATGCACCAATCAGCAGAAAACAGGAATAAAACCAGGAAAGCTCACTACATTTGTAACCATTAACAATACGTGCACGTACCAAATGCTGCACACCTTACTTAATCAAGTAATTCTTAAAATCAAACTGATACTTGAAAAACAAAGTTTAATCTCTCTACTTCTCAAACTATTACTGCAGCCCACTACCATTCATGATGCAAGAAAAATTTTTGTTAGTAAGAGGACGACCAAAATATCTGTCAGCTCAAATCACTGTTTGAATTTCCCTCGCCAGTTTGGAGAGCTGCACACCTTAAATCAAGTGTAAAAGGCAGTCTCTGAATGCCTGCCTCCACTGCAGTCAACAGTGACACACACAAAAAAAAAAGCCCGTAGCAATTATATTTAGTTAACTAACTATAAAAAACAAACTCCGAGTTGTTTTGAACACTGTAATTTATACTATACCAGCTTCTCAAACTGAAACCTATAGGATTGACTACTGCTGCCTTTATACCCTAGGATGAAAGTGGGTTTTATTCATTCTTACACCTTAGTGTTTTGATTGCAACATATTTGAGTCCACTAAGACGTATAAATGCTAGTAAAGCTCTGCTCAAATCATGTTCCAGTAATATCTGGATTTTTACTTATTTATTGTAAAAATACATAGCTGAAGCACTACAACTCAAATTTAAGATAACCTTTGAATAATGTTTTTAGATTGTTATTATGCAATACCAAAAGCTCACAAAAGGAAACAGACCTTTACGCTCTGAAAAAAAAAAATTTTTCCATGCATACGCTAAGCCAGCCACTACAAATACACACCCCATGGACTAAGTGACCAGTTCCTCAGCCACAAAGTGACCATTAATTGCACCGACACAGCGGGCAGCAGACTGGAGCCAGCACTGGGGTCACCTTCTGAGCCCTGTCCTCTGACCGACACCACGCTGGAAGCAGTGAAGGATGGACAGCTGACACAGACATGCCTCTCCTTGTCTCCAGGCCAGCTCGAAGCTTCTTGGAGGACTTTGTGCAAAAGATGAAGTCATTGCCCTTCCCAGTCATCAGACTGAGAGTTAAGTTAAAGCATCCTCAGTAATGCAAAGCATGATTTTGGTGCAGTAGAGGATTTTGCAGATAGACAGGGCTTTTGCTTTTTTGTTTGTTGGTTGCTGGTTTTTTTTTTTCCCTTTTAAGTCTTGAGAAAAATTTAATCAATGCTGTGTACAGTTACACTTACTTGCAGCAGGAAAAGTGCAAAGTACCACTTCTAGCATGCCCTCCACAGAAAATATTCTTGATTTTGTTTCCTGAACGGCTGAAACTGAAGTCAGGTTTGGAAGCAGCCACATATACGAATTCTCCCCTCCCCTAAGAACTTTTGTATAGCCATAATCCTAAAAGAGGTACAAATTCAAAGTCTCTTTTTGTGCTTTACAACCTTAAATCCTTTTACAATTCATACAATTTTCTTTGGAGGAAACTTTCTTTTAAACGTACCCAAAGCCTTGAAAAATTCAAATTTAAAAAAGGGGCAATTTAAATGCAAAATATTAAGTAACTGAAGACCTGAGCTACAGTCAGAAACAGCTCATCAGCTTCCACAAGGACATAAATATTTGAATAGAGAGAGTAATTCTTGCTAATAACATAAGACCGCAGTCATTCATTCTCCCCTGCACAGTGTCAGCTTGAAGGCTACTCTCTTAACAGATAGGCTGGGGAAAAAAAAAATTCAGGATAACAAGCCCAAAGAGAAAAGTTGCAAACATTTCAGAAAAACTTTCCAGTGGCAGTTCTGCTTCATGTTGATAAACTATCAAGACAGATTACAATTTTTGCAAGGAGAAATAGAAATATTCAAATGTGTGAATTAAGCATCTTTCTCTTCTAATGTGAAGCACCTTAATTTTCTATGTAGGTCTTTTCAAATTCTTATCTCTCCAAACAGACTTATTTTGTATACACTTACTTAGCTTCCCCAATATATATTAAAAACAGTAAAAAAAGCCTGAAACTGCTACAGCTAGATCTGCTGATCTTAACTGTACAACACAGGGACTTAGCAACTTATCTGCTTATCTTCATTAGTTTTCTACAAAACTTCAACAGATCATCCAACAGCACAGAAACTCTCACTGTGTCACACTAACAGTTTGTATAGCCCAGCACTTGGTCTCCAATGGTGGCCACAGGAAATGCCATTTACAGTTTGTGGTCTGTTCCCCTCCTGGCTCCCCCAGCATCCTTTAGAGACTCCATCTCTGCCCATCCTTTCAGGACATCTATGGACCTGTGGTCTGTAAATCCACCTAACCTCTTTCTGGGCCTGCTGACACTGTCTGCCTCCATAACCGCGTGACAGCAAGCTTCAGAAATGAAAAATTCTTGTTTTCCTCGTTTTAGACTAACCTCCTACTGATGTCAGTGAGCGCACCCTATTGCTTGTACCGTGGGATTTGGTGCAGAAGTTTCACAGACCACTCACCCACCAGGTGCACCATTCCCAGTCCTGGTCGTCCGTACCCCTTTCTTTCCTGGGGTACGGAGACCAGAACAGCACCTGGCTCGCAAGATGCAGATGTACCAAGGTTATCAACAAAATGACAGCCCTGCCATGTTCTCATTATCCCTGTGGCTGACACCCAACACCCTGTTGCTACTTCGCCTGCCACCGCGCATGGAACCGATGACCCCGTAGAGCTGTCAGTTGTGACTCCAAGGCGTCTTCCCCAAACTGCAACCGCCAGCTTCAAGCAGAGCATCGTACAGAGATTGATTTACTCTTCCCAAGATGCGCTGCCTTACATTTGTCTACCTTGCAGCTCACCTTTTAGCCCCCTCAGTTTTGTGAGGTCCTTCTGATGTTCCTCACCACTGGCATGGTACTTAACTATGAACTCCAGATAGCTGATAAGGATGCTGAATGAAGCCTGTAATGTCATGTCCGCTTTCCATGGTTACTGACACCCTCCCTGGACCCCAACAGCTTTGTCAGGCAAGATTCACAGAAGCCATACTCACTGTCTCTCAGAAAAAAAACACATTTATGCACCTCTTCAATGATTTTATTCTTTGTAATAGAACCACACATTTCTAGTTACTGAAAAAAAACCCATAGTGCTTCAGTGGATATTTGAACATAATAAAAGCAATCTCACAAGCTGCAAAAAGCCAATACTAACAATTATGTGTTCTAAGAGCTAAGTAATTAGAATCCAAAGGAGATGAAAGCAATGAATAATGAATGAAAGGTTGTCACGGCTTCTGAAAGGCATCCACAAGCACGTATCTCGGACAACCTCAGACTGGCTCATCTGTCAATGCTTCATCTACCAGCACACTTCACGTAGCCAAATGCAGACAGTAGATGTGATCTACACGTTTGCAGAGATCTGAATGTGAAACAATACGCAGACTAGGACAGACACTTCTGTATTGTGATCTCTCCAGCCTCTGCTAGGAAGTTTGTCATCTTTTCTTGCATGTCAGATGAAGACAGCCACATCTATTTTGGGGGGTATTTTTAATTCCCCCCCCCCCCCCCCCCCCCACCGCAACAATTTTAAAAAAACTTCA
>NW_010973266.1:3331021-3352997 GCF_000737465.1 Haliaeetus leucocephalus
TTTAACCTCCCCCCCCCCCCCCGCCTTAAGGCATGAACTTTGAAAACAGTTCATGAAACTGTTGAAACAGTTCATGAAAACTTCATGAAAACATGAACATGAAAAAAGTTCATGTTCATCTGCCTTCCTGAAGTAGGCCTCACAAACAAGTCTCAGGAAAATAAATCTTACATTCAATCCTCGTAATCTGAAAACATCCTATTTGTAAAACACCAGATAGCACACTCTGAGTCACTGACTCAAACTTACCAATTTCTATTCAGCATAGATGCTTTGTCAATAGAATGAAAATACAGCTTTCATGAAACATGTAATACCCTTATTTTGTTACCAGATGATACAGTCTCAGTCTCTCTGTCTAAAATAGTCAAACTCAGCAGCTTTATCCCCTATTTTTGCTGTGTGCTCAGCATGGTATTACTAGCCTACGACTTGCATGCACTCAGCTACAAAGGACCAGTGTCTTTGACTTAGATGTTTTCCCACTGTACGCTTCCCAGCTGCCTTCAAGAGGAACCTCTTGCACCGGCCCAGCACTTTGCCACTGTCTGTCTTTGCTTCCCAGATGCTATAAAAAAAATTTTTTCTAATGCACAACCACTGCACAACTGAACAGGAGGCGTCATACTGTCAAACTGTCCCCAAATTCAACCCCAACACTTAGCCCCTTTCTGATTATCATCTTTCAACTGATTCAGCACGGCTAGGTCAAGAGTTAGGTCCTTTTATAAATTCTATTTTGAACCACAAGGAGAACTTCAAGGTGTAGCTTATCAAATGTGTGTTTATGACTGTCTCTGTACTTCTCCACAGTGAAAGAGATTCACTAACAGAACATGAGTCCAGTATTGGCACAATGACCTCAGACTCCTCTGGATACAAAAACCTACCAGTCCCATAATTCAATGCTTCTGCTCTGTGATATCAATAAATACCCGTGTTCACATGAGGTCAGAGACCACATTCCCAATTTCATGAGCCAGCCAATGCTACCAGAAGTAGCTACCATTTTAAAGGGACCGAAGAACAGGGGTGTGGGGTAGAGTTTGCAGTCTGACTTACTACGGATTTTCCATTAAAAACATGTACTAGGGCTTAAGATACTACGCTGAAGCTCCTGAACAGCCTAGGATATAAATAAGTGCATAAGAATACGAGGATCTACATTACAATGAAAATCTTAAAGATAATGCCTTAAAAATACCTTAATGTTATACAAGTTAAACACCATTTAACCCCTAAGTAAGTTCTCTTTCAAAAATAAAAGTGAGGTATTTGCAGCAATTTAAGTAAACTTACTTGTTTGAAGCACATTCTTTATATAGTCACAAACCCTTCATTAGAAGCACTAAGTATTAACCACGTTTGAGGTAAAATACACTTTTGGGGACAAACACAAGCATACACTTCATCAGCTGCCTAATTGTGGTTTAGGATGCAAAAGTAAAGCCAAGATGGAAACCTCTAAAGTACATACCTTCACTATGACAGTTTGATCAGAGATGCTGCTCATCATCTCATTGATGGACTTAAAGAGCTGCAGCAGAGACTCCCTGAAGTCTGCTTCTCCTTTGTTTTCATAAAGTCTGAAAAATAATTAGGTTTCATAAGCACAATCCAACTAAAATGGAAATACGTTTTAAAAAAATCTGTTCAGATGACAGATGATAATTTGTTGCATTACTTTTTTTTTTTTTAATTCAAGAACTTCTACAAGTTTCTTCACTGAACCAAGAGTTATCTTTCACAAAAAAACCTAAAGACAAAACAGACCGTGCTGGGCCAGCAGGAACAACAGATTTTTGTTTTAAAGCTTCCTATGGAAAATGCCACATTCAGTATTGTTGTTTACGCCTTCAAGTCATGGTGAATCCCTCAGTGGTGACCCAATTCCACATGCCCACGCAGCAGTGGGATAGAGTCTCTTCACCCTGCACAAGAGCTAGCAGATGTCTGGGAGGACCAATGCCAAACAGCTCTCTGATGAGGAAGCCAGAAAGCATCCAGACAACTTGCCAGCAATCATTAAAATCTACCAGTGGCCTCAGGTGAGTGACCTTAAACTCTGTGCAAGAAAGAAAAAGCCTACCAACCCACTATTTGCTTAAAAAAAAAAAAAAGTCTTTTTTTTTTTTTCATGGGAAGGGAGTGCTAAAGTTAAAATGCATTTCACCTCTAATTTCTGGCTCGCTAACACTAAACTAGTTAAGGCTCAGTTTCCCATACAGTCAGTACAGCTGCCACAGAAGAAGGACTAATCCACAGCTGAAGTTCACAAGGCAGGTCCCTGTGCCTTCAGGCAGGATTATTCAGAGCTGATCTGCCCACAGGGACCACCCCCCTGCCAGATGCTTTCAGGGGGATAACCCTGAGATGCCTGAGCAACGCCAAAGGCAAAAAATATGCAGCCAAGCTGAAGAACTTGGTCCGCTGGTTCAATACAGCACAGGAATGAATGTTTCTAAAGCTCTCTTGAATATTTAGATGTAGAATGATCTCTGCTTCAGGTGTAGGATGAGATAATTCTCACTATGAAATGGAAAGGGAGGGGGAAAAGACCACAAGCTCCACATAAATTCTTTAAAAAAATTCTTCCCCCTTTGGCAATATGTATGACTCGCCTACATAAGGGCTGTTGCAAATACACTTCTTGAACCTCAACTATACAGACTTAACATGACCCAGAAAAAGACAAAGGATCAGTGCTTAAAAGAAGCCCAGGAGAATCTGTCATCCAGGTCAAATCTAAACAGGGGTATTTATAAACATCAGAGGGGACTTTTTCCCCAACTAAACCCCATGCTTACCCGGTCAGCTTTGATTGCCTCCAAGAGCCTCATCCAACAGCAACTGGGCTTCCAAAGCCCTCCTTGGTTCCACTAGCTCTGTCCCTGAGCTCAGCTAAACATTTTGCACCAAGACTCATTAGAGCAGCTCCCAGAAAGAGTTCAATTCCCCTCCATATTCTTCTGGAGTTAAACCCAATAAGAAGGTCTTGAATGTGGTCTGCAGCTCAGAAAGAGCACCACACCCAGGCACTTTATATGTACAGTCATAGTATGATTTCTTCATGTTTGAAGATATCATGATGGACCACCTAGTACAGAAGGAAAGGGGCTTATCTTAAGATAAACATGGAGTTCAGAATGTTCCTGCTGCTTTCCACTGAAACTAATGCATATAATTTTTAATGCTGTGTTCATAAACCTTTGGGAGCCACAGATATTAAAAAAGAGCTATTCAACCAGTACGTGGGGAAATAAATGCTACAGAAAAAATATTAAATTACATTATTTTGCTGTGCAAATTTCTATTCCCCTTTTGGGCTAAAACTGGGGGTTATGCAGGACAAATTACTTGTTAACTCCCAATATCAATAATGGATTTCAGTGTCCCCCTGAACAGATTAGAGAGGTGAAACTAATACCAATATAAAGAGGAACTAAATTTGACAGTCCAATAAATCAAACTGTTTCAGACAAAAAGCTTTGCATTTCAAAAAGGAAACTGCAATAAAAATAAGTCACATATGTGTTTCTAATGTCAGTTATTAACATATATTTATTTAATACACCTGATAATGCACAAAAACACTGCTGCTATGAGAAAGAAAACCAGGATTACACCAAGCTGACCCTTCTAGAACCGCCTTCAAATTTTAAGAGTGTTGTAAACACAACATAAACACTGGTATCATTACTGAGTAAATCAAAGATCTTTCTAAAGTTCACTTACAATATTTTGCCTTTATAAACCTTGATATACTGAACAAACAGATTTGCCACCAGGGTTAAACTAGATGAACTAGGCTTCTACGTATTTATCCAGAACCAAAGCTTGCCTGCAATCACATTACTAAAATGCTCCATATATTCAGTCCACTACCATATTACTAAAGTTAAAAATATGTAATATCTTTAGTAAAAGATTCTGCTTGCTTGTTGCGATTCCTCAGTAAAACGCTAACCATATTTCAGAACACTGATACACTTCTGCGTTATAATCACTTCAAATCACACACCTCAGGCAGGATTTAAGTCTTAGAGCAGAACAAATCATGGTGTCATTCAGCAGCTTTGCTGATTAATCCCTTGTCATTGAGAGCTGTGTCTTCCCGATGCTAAAGAACTGTGAATTAGTGCTTAGCACGAGGAAATCCAATGCCCAATACCATAGGGTCATATTGTCTGTAAATCTAATTTGCAGCAAGAGATAATTATTTTTTTCTGTTTTAAAGTGATTTGTAGGACCTGCAAGAGTGTAAGTGACATTCAGTATTTTATGAATCTCACAGCAAGACTCCCACCGAAATAAATTACTATCTCTCAATTAGAGAAAGGTTGGTGGAGCTGGTAAACTACAGAGCTCTACATAAATCCCTTGTAATAAGGTTGTTACCATAGCTAACAAGTAGTAAAAGGATTGAATCTAAGTGAAGACGAATACATCATCGACTTCATTTTATAATTTTTCTCGTATTTCTGCTCTGACAGGTGGGGGGGGGCCTGGGGCGCTCCGAGCTGTTGGGGGTTTGACTCCAACAATACTTGTGGTTCTCTTTTACGAGGCAGTGTATCGAAGTGCACCTCATACTCCTTTTCCTCCTCACTGTCCATCTACTCTGACTCCCTTCCCTCCCCACGTCTGGCCTACGAATAAAGCCCTCTGCAAACCACAGCTTCTCCCTGAGCCCTGCAAACACCACCCAAGGACAAATGTCACATTTCCCGTCCAGAGAAGCTCTCCCTTCGCTTTGCTGCAAAATTGTCAGTACTTTAGTCTTCCCAGACCTCAGGAGCAGAGCCCAGGCTTGGATGAGGGACAGGGCAGTACGGCTACTCGGTAGCTTCAACATTTCAGTCACAATACCAGACAGTTAGCTATTAACAAAAGTTTCCCAAATAGTGGCAAGCTTTATTTGTTCAGTGACCTAAACTATAGTGAGCTGCAACACATCACGATTTTAGCAGCCCACTTGCTGCTTAAAATATACCTCTCTCAAGGAAATGTGGCTCATTCTTAGGGAACAGCTGTCTCCTGAAATAAGTTCTAACTTAAGATATTTCTACAACAGTGCAATATTGAGCAACTTTAACTTGTGGCATTATAAAATTTTGACCCGTTTTGAACAATATCAGCAATCAGAATTACAGGAGGTTTCAGCATTCAGCACACTTACTGATTGAACAATATCCTGGACCGGACTATGAACTTGAAGATGTACTCCAAAGCTTTCATAGCTTTAAAGAGTTGATCAGTGATACCACACTTCTCAGCATTATCCACGTACGTTTTTAAAACTTTAGTCAGTTTTCTGTATAAATACAAAAACACATAAAAGTTACAAGTATGCACGCAGAGAAAAATTTCAAATTTGAAAGGTTTACAGAAAAACTATGTGCCTAAGTAGTGCCCACCAAGTTACAAAACTAATTATGCAACTAATAAACTCATTATGTTCTTGGTTTTGCTGGTAAGTAGCTGCAACCTGTTCTTGAGAAAAAAAGAAAAAACACAGGCTATAAAAACATTCAACATACAAGCAATACAGCAAGTTTTGATCAGACTTATTTTCTGCTAGATATTTAGGGATATTCAGATTTAGGTTATTATAAAGATGCAACTACTAATAATAATCAAAATAATAAAAATAATTAAATTAAATACAAACACATTGTTAGAATTAAAACACATAAAATGGGAGTTTCTTCATTAAACAAGGCCTCCCCTTTACATAGTGTTCCCATAGATTCTGGGCTAGAATTTGTGAAATTTATTTCTCAAAAATGTATACAACACCAGTCAGAAATTCTCTTATTCCACATTATAAAGTCTATCAAACTTGAAAGTGAGACAATTTTAAAAATAATATCATTTCAACTACCTCCCTTCCAATGCATATAAATCACGATCTTAATGCAACTAGAAGCAATTCCATTTTAAATCATCCTAGCTACACTGTATGTTTCAACATTCACACTAGATGTAAATAAGTACAACATTATATACCATTAACAGAAAATAACATTGAGTAGACAGATAGCTTACTATATGGGCATTTATTTGAATAGGGGTAAACTGCATAAGAATTTCAAGTAATCGCTTAGATACTGTCAATACAACCTCTCTTCACTTACAAACTCGTGCAATAAAAGGCAGGGAGAGGGCAGGGATCTCTCATGCCCACAGGCACAAGTCAAGCCAGAGTTCAGATCTTCTAGCATCCTCAAGCTTAAGCCTGCTTCCCCCTCCCTGCATTTAAGGAAGGGAAGGATGCTCTCCATGCTGACCAGCAAAAGGGCCACCTTCAGCTCTTGCTAATAAAACCAGATGCTGGGGGATTCTTCACCCTCTACCCACTTCACACGAAGGCTGCAACAGCGGCTGTAACTCAGTGAAGCGATTGCAATATATAAGTTGTGACTAAACGACTAACTCTTCTTCGCTATTGTAAATCAACAATTCTCAAACGTTTTACGGTCACATAATAGAGACTGTATAACAGCAAAGTGCACAGCAGGTTTCCCTGTTTGGGTTTTTTTTTCCTCCCAGCTCTGAAAAGATGTCCATTGTATATTTTCCTCCAACACTAATAGTCTAAAGCAGCAGCAAAGAACCTGTCAAGAAATACTTAAGACAGCAAAAATAATGGACCTGTGTTTTTTTGTTCTTCGCTGCTTCCTCCCCAAAGTGACAGTAACGCAGATAATACAGGGTAGAACATCAATTTAATGCACCAAACAACATATATTCGAAGCATCTTAAATGGGTGTGATTTCTTTCTCAAGTATGACCGAGAATTGCTTATGAATATTTTCCTCACAAAACAATTTTTGAAACAGTCAAACCATCCCCTCCCTCGATACAACAAAAACAAGACTTCCTCCTTGCAAATGACTGAAAGTTTTATTACTGTTATTTCAAGAGAGAAAGACATACTATCTCCTGTCTTCTTCAAGAGCCACCCACCCTTCCCAGCTCTATGGGCAAATTCCTAATTAAACTACATAAACAAGTAACTGAATAACGTTATCTGGTACAACTGTGCAAGCCACATTAGAGAAAGTAATATTTAAAATTTACGTGTAGGCTAACGTAGCACTGAAATGCTTCTTAATGTAGGTTTCCAAGACAGGATTAAAATGTTGAAATTTTCTGTCAGCAATCAGTCCAATGATAAATACCTGAAAAAAGAGCATAATTATTGCACTAGCCTCAAAAAAAATCTTTAATATTGTACATGCAACCACCTTCATTTTCAGAGAAGATACATTAATAACATTAAAAACATACAGACTTTGGCTTTTGATTATCCTCCCAATATATCAATATACTCCTTTCCTGTGAAAACTTCGTCTTCATAACAAAGTTTTCTCTTCTGAGCAGAAACTTTTTGTGTCTGTCCGAAATTCTGCTGTTAATCCACTAAAATGACTGGACTTGACTGCTTCCATCTTTTCTGAGAGGATGACATGATGTAATCCAACACCCTTTTGATCAAGTCCAACTGAAACTTCAAGTATAATAAAAACCTTCCATGCATTTTAAATTAAAGAAGTAACAGCTCATAAGATACATTTCATTAGTAAACTTCATTCTAGCATTTACACCATGTTTGTTTTATTTATTCATCATTACCAAATCTACATTTTAGTCCATCTACAAAGCAAACTTACCAAAGCATCAAACACTAATGTGTCAAACGTCTCACTCTCCGAGTTCTCCATCATTATGTTAAAGAGTGCATCCAATGTATCTTGAAGAAACTACAAATAAATACACAAGTCGTCATTTTTACAGGAAAAATGAAATTCAGACTTCACACCGGTTTCTACAGATGTATTTGCTTTCATTTATACATTTTACAAAGTAAAGATGTTTTAAAAGTTAACAAAAAAAAGGAAAATTTAACATTTTTGTTTTCAGCAAATTATTTTTTAGTGAAGTTGATTATCTATACATCTGTATCACTCAAACAGGAAAAAACCCATCAGAAAACACACTTGGTACACCTGAACAAGGAGTTTAATCTATTATAGTGAAAGAACAAAAATGTATTTCAAAACTCAGTTTCAACATACAGTCAACAGGACCATGCAGTTTCTGAAAACTGATGTTTCAGAGCACAAACCAGACAAGCAACTAAGTCTCATGCCAAATGAATCAAGTCATCCTCAGTAGTTTTGAGCTGAGCAACGAAAAGCGCACATCATATCGCTTTGCATGACTGCATAAACTCAGATCCACAATTTCAAAGGAGAGCACACATGCAGCCATGGGAAACAGAGCACACAACCCTCTGCCCCAGCCCAAAACCTACACGCCTCTATCACTGTAACAGAGGAAGAGTCTTCACTAGCCACTTGGCTGGACACCCTGATCTGCGCAACACGAAAGTAAAAGCAGATTAGTGTCAGGAGATTCAAGTTAAGCAGAGGGATAAAAGCTGTTTTAAGCATGTATAATTACAGTATTTCTTCCCAGTCACAGCAAGTAATCCATGCATGGCCCAGAGATACTCATCAACACACTCGGTTTTATCAGCATGGGATTCTGTGTCTGAGCAGTTTCTTCCACCAGACGACATAAAAAAACCTGACACGGGCTCCTCCAAGGCAGAATGAGGATGGATCGTGGCCTCAGTTTGTATTTGCTTTGGTTGAGAAAGAAGGGGTTCAACATGGATTGTTCCAGCATGTCTGTCTCAAATGAAGTAAAAATGGTTTTTGTCTTGTAGACGAGACAAGGTATAGCTGGGGAAGAACGTCTGAACAAGCAGAAGGCAATTGATTCCTGAGATTGCAACTACAAAGAGGTATTATTATACACTGTGGGAGCAAAACAGCCCAATTCCCACCTTCCTCCCTTAAAAATTTTTATCTATGCAGAGTCTCCTAGATCAAACATGAATCACCTGGACTATCTACTAAATCCAGAGTTAAATCTCAGGAATTAACCTCCATTTAGCACCTCACTAAACACTGCTGAATGCCAAACTTCCTCAAAACAAGTGAACGTGGAGCCACAGTTTGTGCTACTCATATCTGAAGATGAGAAAACAGCAAAGCCAAAATGCTGGCAGCTGATTTTAGACTTCAGTTCTGGGGGAGATCCAGCTCAATTTCACTACAGGAAACTACGTGCAGTTAAAGAACATGTGCAAATAAAGTACATTTAACCAGCATCTGGCAGGAAGGAAAGAGTAAAGCACAGTTTTGAGCTTTGACAGGAGAAGTTTCTGTCTTGAAGAGAAGTAGTACTTTCAGATCCCAAACACTGCCTGGCTAAGTCCCTTTAAAAACAAAGGAGGGTTAGAAGGCCACGTCATGACTGATCAAGTCTTCATTTCACATTTAGGCATCATATATTGACTTTCATTAGCAAAGTACAAGTTTTAAATCTGTTCACAAGGACTTCATGTAACAGCAAGAAGAATACAGGATAGATGCGTTTGTTGTATAAAGTGGCAGGAAAACATTTCTCAGGTAGGGAGCTAGTATGAATAATTTCTAGTCTATTAGTTTACATTCTCATATCCTATAGACTTTATGCACAAATGGAGTCAGAGCCTCTGTTAAAGGGAGATAACATTTACACTTTCTGTACACTACTGAAACAGTCAATCACAGAATGAGTATCTTGGCTGATCTCTACTTAGCAATAAACGAACATCCATAGGCAGAGGCATTTTACTGGCATTTTAAAAAAATAGTGTAACAGAAAATTTGAATGTGTTTTATCACATGCATACTTTTTTTAATATACCTAGACTGTACCATGTATCGTATTTAAAAACGGGAAGGACAAAAAAAGCTGAAAGAACAGAATGGAACAGTTACAGACTAGGTATTACAAACGTGCGACAGAGCAGTCTACGCAAAGATCTTCTGAACACTCCTGGAAGAGATGGATAACATAAACAGTGGTCTTTAAAAAAAGAATAAAAGTGGTGAAGAGAGCAATATTAAACATTCACTCTTCTGTCCTCTGCAGAGTTCTGCTCAGATCCCTATGCAAAAGGGAAAAGGGAGTATGATTTCATAGAAGTCCTGCAACAGTGCAGGGAGCAGTGAGTGTGCACCAGCTGGGGAACTTGCTCCGATATTGCTTTTACTTAACCCTCCTTTGTGCTGCATCCTTTGTGATGCTTCTAAAATCACCAATATCCATCAAGCAGCAATCTGCTGTACACTCTGTGATGTCATTAGGAGAGGAGGGAAAGTTACAAATGACAGAACTATGACAGCACTTGGCAGAAGTGAGTATCAGTGTCAAGTTTTTAGTTATGAAATGATCCATGACAAAATAGCAGCAGGTAGAAGCTTTCTGGAAAACAAATCATGCGAGATACTATTTTCACCACAATAAAGGATATCAGCATTCTCAGATGTTTTAAGTTACTTCAAGATGAGGCATTCATTATGCTTCTATTAACCAAATTAAAATCCACTGAAGTAAGGAAGCAACACTACAGGCCCTTAAGGGTCATCTGTCCCCAATACATTACATCTTTTGACACTCTTTTAGATTTGATTTATTACAACACATTCAATAAAGTCCCAGCCTACTCTTTTCCACAGCTAAATCTGTCTTTATGTAGGTCTCTACAATCACTCAGTGGCCTTGGCAAATGTAAACAACTTGCCTCAGCTAAGTATTCTGAGGAGAAATAATATATTTTTTTTAAATATCAGCAGCACACAGTAGGATTGCATTCCATGTCCATATATTAAAAATACATTTAATATCACCATGTATGAATTCCAAGATGTTCTAATCTTGCAAAGAAAAACACTGTTTGCCTTCATGTATCTATATATAAAAATTCACTGAAGTGCTAAAAAAAAAAAAAAACACCCTACATTTTCAGAAATTTGCATTTTACATATGTTTTACCAGCACTCAACCTCCGAAATGTTCTTTGAGGGCAGGGAGAAGGGCTTAACCATCCTGAAGGCTGAGAGATACCTGGTTACAATTTAATGTGCAAGCATGTGCAGTGAGGTTGGGGAGGGAGAGGGGAATGCAGGGAACAGAACAAAAGATATGAATACCTCAAAGTATGGGATTCGGCAAAATTATGACACCAAATTTAGTTTTAAAGAAATTAACTTGTTACCTTAACCACTTCACCACCATCAACTTTCATCAGCTGCTTCAAATTCTGCTGCAATAGGTTTGTGTTAGATCGCCATTTCAGAAGTCCCAAAAGATCAACTAGGAATAAGAAAAACAATTATATCATGTAGGATATTTACTTTCACTCACACTCCATAACTATGTTCAGGACACATACGTTTGCTTTCTTAGGTCAGCCATTTTCACCGGACAACAATGTATTACAAGCATGCCTCTGACACTGCAGAAACCTAGTACAATACTTCTATCATGAAAGAACGCTGAAAGGCTTTCAAAAAACCAGCCTGCTTTTGAAATGTCAGCATTAAAATCTAGGCCAAGAAAGTCTGATCCCTCAGTTTTAATTTGTTGTACACAACAGTTGTGTGTTTAGAAAAAGATGCCAAAATGAAATTAGTCAGCCACCAACACAGTCATATCTACAGGGCCGTGACTCTTCCAGCATTAATGTTTCTAGCTTCTTTGCTCTCACTGAATAAACTGAAAAGAAAATAAGGCACAATGCAAGGCAAACAGTTGCAAACTAAGCTAATTCAGTGGAAAGCTGTCTGCTTAATAACTCACAATGCCCAAATTGCTTGGTTGGTTCCAAGTGATGGAGAGCTAGGGTACAGATCAGATCACGAAACAAATCAACTGCAAACGGTCTCGTCCACAAATTCTACATCCCGCTATTAACATCATGTCACTTTAGCATTCACTGATAAACAAGGGAAAAGAGAAGGCAAGCTCACTCTCTTTTATTAGTCATGAAGAGCCACAACACCATTTTTCAGTTTCCCTTAAGGAAAACTTTTCACGAGGAACTCACAATCGGGGTTCCCCTGCAAATAAGCACACCAGTGAATACTAACAACCACACTGGAGCACCAGTAAGTTAAACCCACCCTAGCACTTGTTGAGTTGCGACATGAATTGCCCACAAACCCAAAACCCCAAGCTTGTCCTGCCTTAGCCAGACTACCATCAGGGAAAAATTCCTCCCTGCCCCATTAAAAGTCAGTTTTCAGCACAAAACAAACTATCCGTAAAGACAGTTCATCCTCAGTAGAAGCCGCCCAGAGAAAGAGAGACAAATAGAAGATTTTAAAGACTGTCTACCTTCGGTTTAGCCACCGGATTACTACTGCACATCACCCACCCCCAGCATGGTTAATATTATGTGAATTCTGCCTAATGTAACTCTTAAACAATAAGGACAGACCACTTCTCCCAACCAGTACCCCCGCACTTCTTTTATTCAAACTTTCAAAGCAGCCAACAAAATGTTTACCAAGGCATGCATCTGCAGAGTATATGCTGGAAAATATATGCAGAAACCCAGAGCAGCTGCTATACTTTCCCCAAAATCTTTCATTCTAAGCAATAAATAAAATTACTTCTAGTGGAATGGCCTGCAGTTCTCCCTGGGATAGATTCCCCTCTGAGCAGCACTCAAACCAAGCCTCTTAACTATCTCTTTGGGAACAGAAGTAGAGAGTGTTTTCCTACATTAAAGATTTGAACAATCCAAGCCTTCAATTTTTACTTTTTTTTTTTTTTTTTTTTTTAATCTCCTACAAGAAGTCTATAGGCTGAAACCAAAATCTTGGAAACTCAACATTAATAGAAGAGAGAAATAAAAGAAAAGAAAAGATGCTTCCATGAGGTATCCAAAATGTTTCATGAATATGTTTGTATCAGCTTCCCACCACTGAATTTGGTTTCAGTCTGACTTCTAAAAAGGCACCAGCTTGACTAAAGAAATGATCTCAACAAAAGCCAGCCCACAGACTATCTTTGAATGGCATCGTGTATTGCCCCAAGAAAACAAACCCATGTGTACTTTCAGCATGATGACACAGCAAATGCTAAATGAATATACATATGTGAACAGAAAATGTCAATGCAGCCCAAGTACCAGAAAGAGAAAAATAAGTTACAGTGTACAGTAAAAATGTGCATTCACTCTGTTACTGCAAGCATTAATCCCAGCAAAGTACCAGTCAGTCAGTTAATCCTGCTCTCTTAATAGGTCTAGGTATAAAATAATACAGTAAGTAGAATAGGATAAGAATGTAAAACAGTATTTTAGCCTATAGTAAATAGTACTTAACATAGCCTAGGTCAGAGGAAATTTATATGATCAGAAAATATCAGGGGAAGATGACAGAATGAGGATTTTCAATTCCAAAGGGTTAGAACAAACATCTAGCCTGCCAAGTAGCCAACAGCAACTCTACTTTATTTGGGTTAATGTAATTTATGATTATGTTGACTACGTATGAAGATTTTCTTTTACATCTTATTTAGCAATTGGAAGCAAATGGTCCAACTTCCTGGTTATATACTTTCCTTGACCTGTATTTATGCAAAGGTTTCCATATATATAACCAAACTTTTCTCAAAGCCCAGTCACTGAACTGAAGTTAGATAATATTTCCACTCTAATTAAATTCCTGTGTGTTCTTTGAAATAATCTTCCCTCTTGACTTTAAGCATTTGGTTTTCCACTCTTTAGGACTTGTTTTATTTTAATTCTGTATTCACATCTTCATTTTGATGCCACTGTAGCACCTGAATTTACCATATCATGTGTATTGCTTTTTTTTTTTTTAAATTAGCAATTGTGCTGAATGACTAAGTAAAATTCTTCTCAACTGTTTTCTGAAAGACTTGTCTCCTTGGTTCCTCAAAGTCTTGACTCCAGATGAGCAATAGTCACTATTATCTAGAGGTTTGAGTCCTTCACGAAGAAAAGAAAACACAGAAATACTTTCAATAGGCCTTACAGACACCCTGCATGCTTCACAACAGCAAATATACATGCAGAACACTAGACAGCTCTATGGCTACTGGTAATCAGAAAAATTTTCCAGCAAGCCCATTAATCCAGTATCAGTTCTATTCCCATCACCCTGATAATAAAAGGCATCCACCTTGACAGTCTTGTAAGAGACACTGCTAAGATTTACTGTCCACAGGGGGATGTCGCTTTTAATGCCATTTTGCCCCTCCTTCTGGATTTCCTGGTGTCTCCAGCTTCTGGTTGACAGAAAAAGACGACTCAAATACCAAAACTGCCTTGCCTATGCAGGAGGAAACAAGACCTCAGTTTGTCATAGCTCAACGACCTACTCAGAAAAAGGAAAACAAAATCAACACACAACCCTGACTTGGACATGACATCAGGAACAGATTCAAAACAGACCTTGCTATCCATTTACCCTAAGAACAGAAGGCCCAACATTTCCCACCCCAGAGAGATCTACTGAGATGTTATTAAGTGCAAGCATGGGATCAAATTCCTCACTTCTGACCTTAAAAACACCCAAACAAAAACAAAGAAAACAAAACAAAAATTTAAAAACAAAAAACAAACAAACAAACAAACTCACACCACCACAAACTCGGGGTGCCTGCTGATGCATTCAATGCCCCACAACATGTAAATAGCAGCAAAGCAAGTGTGAGGTATCAAGGAGCCAACCGCCCCCCAGAGAATTTGGGGACCCAGGGCCACATTGCCTCTTAATACATCAGGTGCCACCACCACTGTCAGTCATGACTTCAACACACACATCTCTATAGTTTGATACAGTTTCATATCCATTCTTAAATTCCAGAGTTTAAATATAGAAGCTCTGTATCATCACACAAAAATGCACTTGATGTTCACGTCAAAGTGTTTCTTCAGCCCGTAAAGGGCATACCTGTAGAATAAAGGCATGCACTGCCATAGTCCTGTGGATATGGGAGGAAGAACATTCTCTTCTGCCTCAGACGGCAAAGGAGAATCTGGCCAAGAAGCAAAGTGATGATGAACAGCAACTTCTGATGTGTCCAAAAGCTGATCTTCTCACCGATTCCTGAGGAGGTTGGTGAGGTTTTTTTCTTGTTTTCAGATGGTCCTCCTCTTTGGTTTACATTGCTACTCTTCCTCAAAATTAAATGCAAAATCTAAGAAAAGGCCAGGAAATGTGTTGCTATAATATGTTCTGCCACAAATCACTAACTACTGCTCAAATGTTAACTAGGTAGATACTTCATACTATCACCTTCTCTCAGAGAAAATAGTTGAAGTCTTACCAGTGGCCAAGTTTGCTATTTTGGAGACCTTTCAGATGCTAAGGACATCAATTACTAACAGAAAAGCAACATTAAAAACTTACAGTTCATAGAGAACTGAAGTTAAGTGTGTGTTCAAAGAGCTTATATATAAAAAGATAGTCTGCAACATCAAATACAATGCAGAAAGAGCCATGTGATTTATTAACATAGTTTCAGAATTACTAAAAGTAAGTCTTAAAGCCAATCCTAAGATACTTATGGATGGTGAAGAAAGAACTATTACAAGATGACCAAAAGGAGAAAATTATGTTTTGGCTCACCATTTTGGTAAATGAGGATAATCATGGATTTTTACTTGCTTATTTATAAGAAAGTTAAAGGAATAATATTAACCAACAATTTTACAGAAGTTAAAGTCAGCTTTAGAAACTATAATCTGAACAGCGCTGCCAATTTTTAAATGAAAAATGATACTCGAGGGAGGAATTTAATGATGAAGTTTTCTGTTTCTTTTCTAAATTGCTTAAGGGTACATGGCGATCTTGCTTAATAATGGCAAAATACTTTGAAGAAAGAGAAAAGGCTTTGGCAACTTTTTCTCAAAGTTTCACAGGCAACAATTAACAGTAACATTAAATAAAGACCAAAAGTTCAAAGCAAATTATATGTAAATTAAGCATGAAACAATGATCAGTCTTAATTTTAATAATAGTTCTGTGAAAACAATGTCAATACATTGATCGCTGTGAGATACTTCTAACTACTAACAAGCACTCGGAAAGACTGAGAAAAGACTGAAAAACCTAATCCTATCACAAAGAGCAGCTCAATTCCACATGCTGGTTTCTGCACTCTACAAAACCTCAAAACTACTGTGTTACTGTTGAGCTATGATCCCATTTTTGCTACGAAATTCCAAAATAATTTCCGAATTTTTTGTAAACACCCTCTTAGGCTATAAGACTGCCAGACTGCAGTGAATCTGATGTGCTCTGAATATGAAACACCTAGGATGTGCTATAACAGAGATGCCACTGAAAAACACTGCAACAAAATTATGAGTTGACGACGAAGTCATACCAGAGTAGTAACTTTCCCCCTGGACAGAGGAGAACTCATTAACATGACAATCCAATCATTATTCCCACCCACCCCATGTCCCAAGCCCTCCTCGTCCACAACCTCAACTCCCAACAGATCTATCCAAACTGAGCAGTCCCTTCTCCCGAGTCACGAAGGAATGATCCCTTCTCCTGGCATGACTCACTCACATCTCAATGACCCACCCACACTCCCAAGTCTACTTATGGTGCAGCGAAGAGAACAAGGGACTGCTCCATGGCAACGAAGCACAAAAATTACAGAGAGGGCACCGTCTGGAAATGTGAAATATTTGCTTTGGTGGCTGCCATCAGCTCTACATTCCACAGCGTTTGGATGCAGTCAGCCAGCTGACAAATACACATGAAAAATGTATATAAGGCCAAGTTTTAAAAGGAACAAAATATGCCGACTCCATTCCTGGTACTCTGTCTTCATGTGAAGATGGGTGAACACGAGAATGACCTCCATGCAATACATTCTCATGCTCACATCCCTTCTGCCCAACACAAGAAAACATCAGAGCTTTCTTCAGGCGTAAGATATGGATACTGCACCTTGGAAATAACATGAAATAGCTTATTTGGGAGCGGAGCCATGATATTACCTACGCTTGAAAGCAAACTCATCCTCTTCCTTAGTGCTATTATTCACACCCACAGAGAAGTAAAATGCCACAGAGCCTGTTTTCAGTGTATTTCAGTACAGAAGTTTCAACTATATGGCAAACAATACTCCTGTTTCCATTTAACTCGGGATTCTTCTGTTTTCTTAGAGACAAGTACTGCTCTAAAGCAAAACAAAGCCCATGGACAGAGAAAAGACTGGATAGTACACAAACTCAGTAGAAGCTTTTGCTGCATCCAGACAATTTAATCCAAGACTGCATGGCAAACAACCCACCATCTATTCATAGAGGAAGGAGGACGAAGAAGGCAGGAAAAGCAGTACATACAATCCTACTCCAACTGCAAGGAACAGAAGCTCCAGCAGTTCTAGGAACTTACCATTCTGGGTAAGTTTTGTTGAACAAACTAGAGTTGAAATCTGGAAAGAGTCTTTGCTGATGGTGCAGCTTCCAAGGTTCTGCATGCTCTTCCCTGTTGCAGAGTGTCCTTTTTCCTCCAATTCTATTTTAGTGGATGGTAGACTTAAATACGTCGAGGCATCCTCCAGCTTCTTTGCTTCTGCCTACAGTAGTGTTTTAATACAACACAAAACAATTTGAAAATATCTAGTAAAAATATTATTGTAAAAAAATTATTTACACTGGATTTTCTTAGGTTTGCTCCAGAATTGGAGCTACCCAGTGAGTCTTTAACAGTAATTTAGCACTAACCTGTCTACAGATTAGAGCCAAGATGTAATATTTATACGGCTACAGAAGTAACTCTTCTCAGCCATTAAAACCCACATAAAACTCAGTAACAAGTGCCTTTGAAATTAAAACATCCCCAGCAAAACTTATTCAAGGTTTAACAATCAAGCTGCCAAATATGCAAATTGCACAGTACTTGCTATTTAGTTGCTTGATCTAACAAAATAGTCTCTAACACTTTTTTTCTGTGCAATTCTGTAACAGTAATTCACTACAAGTCAGCCAGCTGAGCTAACGACTACAGAAAGACTAAAGTATCTCAAAATTCTACCTTGTAAACTATAAGGTCATGTTCTCCATCTCTCAAAGTCGTTCCATCATATCTCATGAGCTTCACAAATGCTAGGGCAAATATTTTCTCAGATTTATCTTTGGCTGTTACAAAAACAAACAAACAAAAAAAAACCACCACATAATTAAGTATTTGATACTTATACAGACAGTCAACCTAAATCTCAAAAACACGGATAACCTGTAAATGAGTGACCATAGTAAAGATTCTCAGAGAAAGTGTATAAGAAGTTAGAAGAGTCTTCTAAACACAAGACAGAACCAAAAAAAATGCAAAATAAATGTGTAAGAATCTGACCACACCAACAATAACTAGATGCTTAATACTTCTATATTCTGTCTGTTCTTTTAGAAAGCTGGATTAAGGCAACTCTTTAAAAACAAAACAGAAATTTGATGCATTTATGGTGTTCAGGTTTTTAGAAATTAGAAGAATGGCAATGCTTGGTACCTAAAATAATGAGTTAAAGACCAGCATTGAGGATCTCAACAAGGCTTTATCATTTGGAGGGGGAACATTAGAACCAAAGCAGAAACAGGATTCGTAACTACAGATGAAGCATCCAAGTTTGGAAAGCTGACCCACTCTACAACCAACACGAACGAGAAACTGCATTCAGTTTGCTCTCATTGTTCAAAATCTGTTATCAAAAGTTAAGTAAAAACAAAGCAACAGGGCAATTAAAAAATCACAAAGTAAGTTAAGAAGTAAAACCAGAAGGTAAGTGCAATCAACTTGACTGGCCCAAGGAGCCTGTGAGAAAGCCCCACAGACCTAAAGCACAGCCTCTAGTTCATATTTAAACCACAGCCAACCAAAATTTTTGAGTCATCATAAAAATACTTCTGACACTAGTAATTTGTAGTGCACAGTCATAATTTTGATACTAATGATACTGATTTCGGCATATTGTTTTCATTAGCAAGTATCATTTTCTAAACTAAGTAAATCTTTTATTCATGATCAATTTGCAAAATATACAGCTTCAATTAAATAACCGCCATGGGGTAATGTACTATATATTGCACAGATACATATACATGAAGAGTATTACACATCTTAAAATGCATGCAGTGGACACTACCTGATTAACGCTTTTGTCTACGCATTTATTCTACAGCAAAAAATTTTGCTGCAGATTTAGAAGGGCTTTCCTACTAAGAGAGCCAGCCCCTGTAACCAGTATACAGAATGAACATTATCACAACCAAGGCATAATCCCCAAACTTTACTACAAAACAACTGTTGACAAATGGAAGATGTCTAGCTCTCTCAATCTGATCCTCAATAGCTCAGAGCATCTCAGCTGCCAGCAACATTACAGGAAAGACAAGGAAAACCACAAGCTCTCAAATATCTTTTA
Source organism: Haliaeetus leucocephalus (assembly GCF_000737465.1). Taxonomy (NCBI): domain Eukaryota; kingdom Metazoa; phylum Chordata; class Aves; order Accipitriformes; family Accipitridae; genus Haliaeetus; species Haliaeetus leucocephalus. The sequence continues at coordinate 3,350,345 of NW_010973266.1, forward strand.
GACTAAAATTACTTCAAAAAAACCACAAGTCAGTCTGAGAACCAGAAGCAGAAACCAAGTTTCTTAATAGCTAAGTCTTCAACTACTGATACCAAGCCTACTGTAAACTCTTTCATGTTCTCATTTCACACGTGGGGTTGTTAAATATCTTTACTATTCCCTACCCACCTACTTCTAAGATACACAATACCGCAACCCTTTCACAGCTGCTAACTGAAAGATTTATTCACTATCCCTTTTATTTGACTTGGAGAAATAACTAGGCAGGAAAGGAAAAACTTGATGTCAATTGGTAAGGGTGAACAAGATGTAAAGGAAAAAGAAGCTGAGATGCTAACATAAAATAATCAGGCAAAAAACTTATCCCCGCGCTAAAAGTATTACAATAGTCAGTTAACAGATTAGGAACGTTATGCCTGTTTCAGCAGATTTTGGCACCAGACACTGACAAGTACCATAATGAGAAGGCTGAATTACTCACAGTCCTGTGATGATCTATGACGGAACGTGAACCTTAAATGACTGCGGTTCACATCTTCAATGGGGATTGCAACCTTCATATATTGGGAAAGAGGACGGAGGAAAAAAAACAGTCAGTACAGTATCTTCAAACATCATCGACCACTACCAAATCTCATCTAAACATCTTTCAACAATTTCCTTGGCGCTTTCAGGAAGATTACTGTTAAATACCAGCTCCATTTTGCCATAGAAGACCTTGAAAGGTCACAAATTCCCCAGGAAAATCACCAATTCTTGCACGAAGAAAGAGAGAAGGAACAAAGCAAGCCTCTTAAGTTATCCGACAAGACATGCAACTTCAGATGTTGGGCCCTAACCTCAAAGCCTCCCCTACCACTCCTCCCAGCTCTAGAATGGGCCCCTCTTGAGTTTGACTCAGAGGTGAACTTGATTATCAACAGCAGTGAAGTAAAAAGTCTTAACATATCTGTTATGTACATAACACTTGGACTACAAATACTATTAATGTATCTGGATCCACAAGTAATCAATGTGCAGACATGTAACCAATGCTCTTCTCCTCCAGTACTTTTCCTAGAGCCACCATATTTTCTTAATCACACCCACATTCAGGTTCTGTGCTGTACACTGTCCCCCAATACCACGTCTAGGTTTCTGCCATTCCCTAGCAGTCACTTTCTGTCTACAGATGCAACAAGAGCACCTTTGCACTCAGAATTCGGTGTGGGGAGTACCTCTAAGTCCCTTCTCAGTACACGTATACTGCTCCCACTGACTATAGCTAGACAGAATATATTTTATAAAGCTTACATCAGCCTCCTCTGTAATATTAAAACTTGGCATTTAAGCTAAAATGTTACTGCCCAAGAAAATTCAGCAAGCTTAAAGCACAATCAGCCAGATCCCAAAACACTGATGAGTTCAACACTACAGCAATTGTGTTTTAACATTAATACCCTGCTTCTCTAGCTCAGCTTCATGGAAATAGAGTAAACCGTTCCTAAATGGATGTTGGAGTGCCCCCGTAACAGCCATCTTGACCAAAAGGATGAAGTAAAATTCATTATGCAATAAAAGTCAAATCTATTTTCCAGCAGTCTCTGAAAACCTTCCTTAGTTGAGCTTTTCCTTTTGTCCTGCTAAACATGATCACAAGCATTGAACTTCCCTAGTTTTGTTTCTCAAGGCTCTCCACTGAAACGTGTATTAATTGCATATTAACCCATACAGAGGAAGTTATTGTAACAGTTTATATACCTTCACAGTCTCAAACCAGCGAGGCTGCTTTACTTGGTAATATATCACTGACTTGTACTCTGAGATGGCTTCATCACCAGCACCAGGAAAAATAACGCTCTTGAAAACACAAACAAAAGAGGAAATGTTTATGTCTATCTTAAACTCCAATTTTTCATTCAAATAAACAAAATCAGTGAAGTAGGTCAAAATAAGACAGAATGGCTCACGCTCAGAGCTCCTCATGAAATTAGTATCAAAGTGCATGCACTGATACGACAAGATGTATTTAGTTATGACAAAGGGGAAAATTTTGTTGTACATAAAAATAGGGACTTCAGTTGACAAATACAAAGATGTTGAAAAGGCTTAAACAGATACGTATCAAAATCACAAAGACCCAGATGTGAGATACTTTAATACCTCTAATCTTTTCCCATCTTCATCATAAACAGATACTGTAACTTCTACATTCTTTGCCGTTGTTTTACTGCCTTTGTCAAAGTCGCCCTGAACCAATGTTACATAGATGTCATTACGAACATCACCTAAAAGAGAAAGCAAAGCACAAAGTTCTTAGCAATTTTTACAGTATACCTATTGATTTGTGAAACCAATGATAAACAATAAACAACATATTTTAGTAACAGCAATCACACATATACAGGGCAAAACATTTAAAAGCCATGGTATCTTGAATATTCAAAACTAGTCGTACTGAAAAAGCTGTTTAGCTAAAATTGTGCTAAGACTTCTGAAGTCTGAACTATCAACTTGTAGTGCAGTAAGCTGAATCTAATAAACAAACAACAACAACAAAAAAAATCACACATTATTTCTGGACTGAAAGAATACCACATCATCATTAAGAGTATGTACTCAAAAAACACCTCAGTTCCACGTTTGGGGGGGGGGGGGGGGGGGGGGGGGTTGG
>NW_010973266.1:3353007-3401282 GCF_000737465.1 Haliaeetus leucocephalus
GGGGTGGGGGGCGGTGTTTTGGTTTTTTTTAAATGCAACTTCTTTCATTATTAATTTGAAATGCTGAGTTTCAACACAGTCATTAATTTATCCCATACACAGATATTTTGCAATTTAAAAATATTTAACAGCCTACAGAGGTCTGTTTAACTTGTTACATCAGGAAGTGGTTTGATGTTTTTGCTGGCTTGGGTGTTACAGGGGAGGGTTGTATTTAGCTTTGTGTCTTAAAATGCTCTTCAACTACACCCCAATTCAACTGAAATTTTGAAAATGAACAGGGGAAAGAGGGGATTTCCAACAATTTCATGAGGCAGAGGTTTACACACCAGCATATGATCATAACAAGCAGAGGCACTGAGGCACTTACACCATACTGGATATACAGCAAAACATCTGACAAACAGAGTCAGCAACCACAGGGAGAGCTGGAACTGGGACGGGGTTTGAAAATATCTAATGGATCCTCCAGAGCCCATCTATCTGAAAAGGACAGCGCAGGGTTTTTTCTGTAGTCTGCTGCTTAAGGCAGTTTTTATTTTGAGAAGCACCACGGTTTGTTTGGGGTTGTTTTTTTTTTAAACACCAGAATTGAACATCCATGGAATATATGTATTAAAGACAGTATGGCTTTCTTTCAAAAACATTATTCAAATCTAGTACAACCTCTAAGAGACTTGCATATCTCTAAATCAAGCCTGTTGCTCTGAAAAATCTTTCTGGTTTGGATTCATCACAAGAGATATAAGTTTACATATGCCCTTGCTAGGGAGATAATATGAAGTGTGTACTACTTATACATTTTTCTTCACTGGAAGAAGAGAATTTCCACTGTTGCTGTGAGATCACGTCTTTGGCGCGGGGGAGGAGGGTGTTAGTTTTATTTATTGATGCAGCACATGTGGCAGGTATTACCAAATTACGTTTATTTTAAATGAGGCGAAATTCTTTGATGATCTTTTATTTCTAATGTGTACCATACCTCAAATTCATCTGCCCCCCCCACTCCCCCATGTTTCCATACATACAGATATTTAAAGAAGATTAAAATATAACAAAGCAGCATTAATTCACAAATGGCTTACCAGGCATAATAATCTCAGGAAACCCCATTTTCCGAGCCACGGCTGTTGACCTATCCACTAAGTGTGGAAACTCTTTCCTAATCTGATGAATATCTCCTGGAAGAAGTTTCAAAGTCACCCACAAACCTGTTGTGTAAAAACCACAATTATTAAACTGGTGGGGGTTTTTTCTAGTTGCTAAAGATTTCTTTTTACACATTCTAAAATGTAAGAACATACATTAAGGTAACTGCTCTTCATTTACAAAAAATACACTTTACAAAGTATTTTAAAACACTCATAAATCCTCTAGTGCTTCAAGCGGAAACATGAGTACAGCACACAAGTATGTCTGATTATACTGTGTAAAATCCTCAGCTGGAAGCTTGACTAACTAATAAAAAACCTGGGAAACTGGAAATCTGTGCAAGACAGATTCAGGACTTTGCACTGTGCACTTTGCAGCAATACCATCTAGAAGGCGCCTTAGTAGGGAAGAGTTAGGCAGGTGTTCAGAACCAGATGCATGGAGCTTCCCTTACACGGGCTTACTATAGCCAAAAATTCACAGTCTAAAAATTTCAATACAACAGGTCTCCATTCCGAAGAAAAACAGTTTAGCAAGACCGTACAACAGACAAGAAGGAGGAAAGGCTCGGTTATCAGCCGGACCTACTGAAGTCTGGACTGTGAAAATGCAAGCAAGCCTACCGTGCCCTTGGCGAGGAGCCAGCGTGACCCTAGAGGAATCCCTCCTCCCCGCAGAACTAGATTTCCCTTATCACTGAAGTCTTCCACAAAGGGTCTCGTGGAAATACAGTTATTAAGCCATTAGCAGAACTGCCTCGAGCTTATATCTATCCTTTGAACTCTCACAAGTTCCTTCTAATGAAATGTTTATATTCCACAGGAAGAAAGAGAAGTGGCAACACTGATTTGAATAGAAAAACCTAAGTATTACAGCCAACCAACATCGAGATGCCAACAAAGACAGCACCAACAGCAGATATGTACCCTGAATTGACTCATCGCCACCACCCCCGTAAGTTGTTTTTACTGTGCTGAGCACAAAGAAATCTACAGCATCAGCTTTACACAGTTGACACTTTTCTCCTCAGTAGCAGAAGCAGCCACTAGAAAGCTGCTGTTTGCCAACTAACATCAGGCACACTTGTTATAGTAAAAAGAAAAATACCAAAGTGGAAAAAAAAAAAATCCCAAACCTAAAAAAAACCAAAAGACGACTTACACTTGGTAAAGTGATTGAAAATCAATTTAAGCATGAAATAATTAAAGCAGCGATTTGCAGAAGAAAATCCTAAAATTAGAATCTATGAAAAATACCCCCAAAAATACTCATCTATAAAACAAATTGTGGGTTATCCTGTTACACAATTAACTCTACATGCATTTTGTATAAATTTGGCAGCTAGCTTTCTCTTCTCTTAAAATCTCTATAAAAGACTATATGCTGACTTGTTGCCAGAGATGGTTCTAACAGTTCCTATTTCATTAAACAGTAACTGTACCTACACTGACTGGCTAAGCAACAACTCTTAATCCTTTTCTGTTTGCTTGGATGCCTTTCTTAGAGAAAGAATCTGAAATCAATCAAAGCAGCTGAAATGTGTCCTCCTTTCCGATACACACTGGCCACAGGTGAAAAGAGGGGGGAACAGCAGATCTAAGTATTCCTCTTTAGCTAGTGCATAATTTTTAAAAAGTTTATTTAGATTTTTATTTGCTATTAATTAGTAGAAATCAGCAAAAAAGTATATCATTTTCCTTGTGTCTATTGGTCAGATACCCCCTACAAGTGATACAGATATTCACATACACAGTGTTTGGTGGAAACTCCGCACTGGCCTGCGTAACACCGTATTAATTCAGACTCCCCCCAAAAAATATTGAAGCCAGTACAGTAATAACTGAGCCATCACACAATTCAGTTTTTAACTGGCAGACACATTATGATCATGAAGTGTTGTATACACACACACACAAAAAAAAAAAAAAACACGCAACCACCCAGACTTTGGAGGCTAACTCAGTTCCACGTCAGCAGAGCACACGCCGAGTTACGAGCGGTGACACGAGCAGCCCGCAAGAGAAGATATCAGCGGGGTTGCCTTGTTCTGGCTCCGTCCTTACCACCTCCGAGCTCAGGCAGGTGCGGTGCTGGCAGGAGCAATGCCCTGGTCGTCTTGAGAGGGAGCCAAATTGCTGCAAGCGCAGCTGCGAAGCAGAAAAAATAAGGCGAAGGAAGGGAAGGAAGAGAATATCCCTTCCTTCAACATGAGGAGGTCAAAGTCCACAGCTCAAGGGCACAAGAGCGGACTCCCTGAGTCATCATTTCCAGTACAGAAATACAAAGATGTCCAAGTGATGGACAATGCAGAGGAAGGACAGATAACCTGTGGAGTTAACACGGGGTTGGGGGGGGAAGGTGCGGGGCAGGGTGGGATAGCAGAATGAGCCCTGAAGGATGGGGAAGAGGGGGAACGAACCGTGCAAACACATTTGCTGTTACCAAACAGCAGTAAGCAAGTGAAGGTAATATTATGCACCCTTGATTCCAAAATTAAAATCATCACAAGTTGCAAATCAAGCGATGAGCAGTTTTAGGTACACCGGTGTATATAAAGAACAGTACGTACCCTGACCCTTGTGGTTAACTTCTTTAGCAGCAATCACTTTGTTTATAACAGTCTGAAGGAAATCATTCTCCCCTGCCACCCTGGGTGAAAAACGGGATGATATGTTCAGCTGCTTGTGTCGAATGGCGTCATCCAACGCTAGCCTGGAGGATGCACATGACGACCAACACCAGGAAACAAAGGGTCACAGAAAACCAGAAGTCACAGTAACAAGGGAACACAAAAGATCGTATCATAGTTGTGACAAAGAGTATTTATTAGTCAACGCAAGACAAAGGACAGGAAAGGTAACAAGAAAGACAGAGGAAGACCATTAATCAGAAGAATGCTGATCTACCGCAGAGAAGTACAGCACACCTACGTTGTTACTTCTCCCTTCAGGGACATGCATGCACAGCCCCCAGTAACGCTTTCTGAGGATAGGAAGGATGTCTCCCACCTGAGAATCCCCTGTTAAGCAGTGAAAACCTATCCAGGCAGTTTTCTCTTTAATATATATAGCAGACTGGCCCTGCAACACCTCCAGGGTCACTTTTTGTCATTCTATAGGTTAAGCAGCAGTGCATACCGTCTGAAGGAAAAGCTACCGTAAATCTCACAGAAATGGCATAGGCGAAGAAAAGCAGATAATCCAAACATTCTGTTAAACTTGATGAATAAATGAAAAGATGGAAACTATAAACAGCAGCATTAAGTGTCATTTAAGTAATCTTGCCATGTGCTTTTGACAGCCATTGTGTTGGTGGCTAGTGAATGAATACAAACAAACAAAGATATGAAAACAGAATTGCATGTGGTACAACAGAAGCAAAGCATGGAACGAGAAGAAAAATGTGGCTCATATATACAGCCTAAGTCTACGTTGGAAATAATGACACCAGTATTCATCGTGTGTTTTCACATTATTCATATTCTTTGGAATATACTTTTTCAGAAGAATGTTTTAATTTAGTGCAGGGGGGGGAAATCACATTGTACATCTCTTCAAAAAGCTGATTTATATATACAGAAAAAATAAATCAGTGTTAATGGAGCAGAAAACTAGATGTTCCATTAGCATCCACTTTGATACACAAAGATTCATTTTCATTGCATACTTGAACACTCACTAAAAAATAAACTTGCTATTGTTCACCACACAATAAACATATCATGAATGCCCTCTTCTCTAAAAACCCCCGTTTTCCTTGAAAGAATGGAATTGTACTTCTGATTTTCACATTAACACCTGCTACAACACTCCAGCAACACTGCTGCATACAAACGAAACCGTGTCAGACACGAGGCATACACCCGCTCGGCTCCCTCTAACACCTGCAGACCTTACAATCCTCTCAGTAGCCCTCCATCTTCAAACCACAAGGGCTTCCTGAATTAAGCCTATTTTCCAAAATAAAGTTAATTTGAGATTACATTATTTCTAGCTTTTTTTTTTTTAAATATTATCAAAACCCCTCTGAATATCCATTAGTATATTAATCAAGGAATTTAGCTAACTTAACTATGTTTTGCCTTTTTGAACAGATGGCAGTCTAACATTTCACACAATGGGAAAACTAAGCATTCATATTTTATGCACATTTGACTTATCCCTTCTACCTTTCCCCACTTCATGGAATAAAAAAAAAAACCCTATGAACTACAGATGGAACAGAGTATTTGCCACACATTCTCTTTTGTTAATAAGCTTTTTCTTCTAAAAGCACTTTCTCTGCACATATCTATATATTCACAAAAATTCAGGCTATTAAACCCATATGTCTTAATATGATTTTGTGGCTTGAAGTCAAAACTGATCTTTGATATTATGTTAAATTCATACACATCTGTACTTCAAAGGACACCAAATCCATATTTGCTATTAGCTAATTTAATTATTGTAAAATAGCATCTGTCAAACTTCATGTCAGCAACCTTAGAGTCAGTGTGGAAAGGTTTGCAGTTTTAGATGACAAGTAAGACCAGGTCCACATAGCAGACTCCTTGATTCTGTGAACCAGCTATAACAGGTACGTGCAGCAGACACATCTTCTCCCTTACCATCCAACCAAAATACCTAAGGCTTCTGGTAAAAGTCTCACATGATACAAGTTCAATTATGAGAAAGTACTGCAGGAGGTACATCAAGCCATCCTTCAAATTCTCAGCTTTTGTTTGTACTCCAATTACTGTGGCACCTACTATGAAATTATATCTGCTACCAAGATAAATGTTATCATTTACTAATTTCACAGAAGTCACCTGCAGTGGATGTTGGTAACACTGCTTGTCTTTCTCAATCTCAGGCAGAGCTGAACCAGCAATGCACTTATTTTAAGCATTTTCACCTCTTACACATTATCACCCTGACATCTTTAAACAAAAAGAAAACAAGACTGCAAAACTGGGAATGCAGGCTTTAAACTCAACACTTAAAAAAAAAAAGTTTCTGGGGCTATCACTATTATAACTAACAGGAAATTATCAAGAAGAAATATTAATAAGTACTAAAGATAAAATACCACACTGAAATAAACTAACTTCAGAATATTTACAGAACACTTCTTCCAATCAAAAGTTTAAAATGTTTTGTCATTTTTAAATGAAAGTTAAAACCATAATTCTTTCACTTCTGCTTGTTCTTTAAGCTATTCCCTACTTACGGTTGAAATGGTATGAAGTGCTGTTTGTCCTCATCATCCACTTTTCCATTTATTATGTCTGTAACATCCATTACTGAAAACAAAAACAAAGTGTACTGAATTAAGCAATCAACATGGGAAAAGGGTTGCTGAGGGAATACCCTGGGGGACTGGAAGCAATGCTGACTCAGAAGAGGGATGGAGTCAACCGCACAATTTCAAATTTCTCCTATAGAGTAACAACATGTTGCAAATAACCTTTGGCACCTCTAGCTAAATGCGAGTCCTGAAAGCTACAGTAAACTCTACAACACAGCAATCAGTCTGATTAACCTGGACCTGGGAACAATTCTGAGTTTATACAACCCCACGAGTTTCACACCCCCAACTTTCTATACAAGAATATAATGTCATATAGACAGATATAGCGCACAGAGAGTTACCTGCTACTCCAAAAGGTCGCCGCAGCCCAGAGGTTAGTTTTCTCGTGTTGTTGTCCCTCAGCTCCATTCTGCCCACTCGCACAATCTGACAGACGAAACTGATTTTCTCTCTTTTCAGGTCTTTGCTGCCCAGGTCCTAGAAAATGTAGTTTCTTCAGATTACTTTATAATAATTGAATTTCTAGTTCCATTCTAGTAGGTAGAAGGTTTGCTGTTCAGAGTTTGCCTTCACCACACCAGCCACTAGCACCAGGGCAAACTGTTCTCAGAGTAAAGGAGTTTTTGTAACAGTACTTAAACATCTTGACTCCTGTGTAAATTAATTGCTTAGGAGGCCAAATCATTTCTAGTAAGTTAAAACTTCAAAGAGCAACTTTGGTTTTAGCCAGGTATCAAGAATATTTAGTAGTCATGTATGGAAACATCTCATGTAAGCCTTCCCCAGGATCATTACCTGCAGAGATAACTCCACACTGTTTACGTACAGATCGTTACATTCCTCAGTTGTTTCATAGCTTGTGAATAAGTGCTTTAAAAGTTTTCTAGCTGAACCAAGCCCACACACTTACGGTGAATACTGCTCGAAGGTTATGCAATCTGTCTATATCTTTAGGGAGTCCACAGCTTGACCATCTCACCAAGTAGTTTTCACTGAAAGAACAATATTTTGAGGACTTTTTGTTTAAATGGCTTCCTTTAACTTAAGCAGATAAAATCAACTTCAGAATTCAGAAAAGACTACTTTAAACCCAATCTACTTAACCTAAACAAACTAATGTTTACTTAGTGGAGAGCTGACATTTCCCTTTGTGTATATCGTTTGTAAAAAAGAAGGCAACTCCTCAGCAACAAAGTGTAAGAATTTCTTTAAGGAAGCAGGGGATGTAGAAATCAAACTCTCAGATTAGTGCCAAGGCTGCTGCCAAGCGAGGGCGCACACCCTTGCAGATGTGTTCACGTCTCATTTAAGCTCTGCACTTGGGGAACCACAGGCACAGCGTGATGAGGAACAGCGCGACCCTGAAACCTACCCAAGGTGAAGAGACTTGCCTGATGTGGTGCTGAACACGATGACAAAGTGCTGCTGCACTGCTCCTTCCCAGATGCCCCTTTCCTACGCCTTTCACAGAAATTTGACTTTCATGAGCCCTCTCATCCTGCTACTATAACTGAGTAAGCACAGATTAGGGAGTAGACTCAGGAGTACACTAACCTGATAAATTTTGATTCCAGTGGATCATACAAAGACATCAGGACTTCAGCATCTTCCCCTATTTTACAGACTACATTTTTTAAATTTACAAATAAAGCAAATGAAGGAGTGGCAGCAAACTTGGCTTGTCTGTTGATATCGATATTCTGTTTCTGAGACTGTAATTCAAGAACAGAAGAAACTTAAGTTTAACTTAGCCTAACAAATATCCAACTGCTATAAAACTTTCCTAAAACCCTTCAGACAGAAGAGGGGTTTTCTGTTGACTATCTACTCCTGTGATCTTTGTTTATATTAGGATTTACAACAGATTTCATTTTTTGGATCTGTCTTGAAGTTCTACACTGTAAGGAGAAAGAAAAAAAAAAGAGGGGAAAGAAAAAAGGGAAAAAAAAGAGGTGTCTTCACTTATTAACAAGAGAGCTAAACAAATGGAGAAAAAAATAGAGCCTCAAATATATCTGACAAAAAAAAAAAGGAAGTCTGTTCTTTGCTTTGTCTGATGTTTTTCTGACCGGTACAGAGAGCCAAGAAAGACAGGAGAGAAAACAGTGCCATTTCTACAGGTTACCCACCCCTCAGACTTTAGCTCCCATAAACTTTGCACAAACTACTTTAGCTAGGCAGAAGGGAGGAATGCACATGGGACAAAAAGGAAGCTGGCTGAGGCAGGGACAAAGAAACAACTTTGGATGCAAAAATTTAATCGTTTAAATCCCATTTAAACTGGTGTATTTTTACACCAAGTCTGGTAAGGGCTGCAAGCGTGTGTATGGCCCATTACAACTCAACAGGATGCAGTAACTCATTAAGTTGCACTAACGCACTCATGAGCAACTCCTCAGGAGTACCATGCTCCACTAACTGCTGCTGACACGGGCAGGGCTCCTTACAACAGAAATGGTCTTCCTTTTAAAAATAAGAATTTGAATTGCAAAGAAGCTTTAAGTGTCTTTAAATTTGCCCCTTGTATTTCAAAGAACACATTTTCAGGATTGGCGTACGGAAATCATACAGGCATAATGAGGACGTTATTCTACTTGATTCTCAAAAATAAACTCTCATGACAACCTAACATACAAACCTGCTACATATGTGTCTCTGATATTAACCTACAAATGTAGCGGGCCTATCGATATAGGTCTTAACCATAAATTCTACTAAGCCCTTTAAAGGATGAAAACAACAATTAAACAGTCTAAGACATACCAGTTCTTACAGAATGTTTAAGCCTGATAACTCTTCATAAACCTATCAGATTCTTCACTACCAATGCTAAAAATAACAGGCACTTGTAAGTTTACAGTCTTATGTTTCAAAGGGAAAAGCTACAGTGCATAGTATATCTTACTTTTTCCTCCTGTAGCCTCTCTTCAACTTGCTTGGAAGCTATTTCATGTGCTCTGAAAAGGCTAATAGTGCTGGTCTGCTCTGGGTCCAAAATATTGCCATCTTCATCTCTAACAACCAGATCTAAATCAAGAATTCTAAACAAACAAAAAAATATGCTTGTGAATTAACAGTGCTCAAATAAATGGTTAAAAAACACCTGCCAAGTGTTTAACATTGAAGTCATGCACACCTGACATAGAATAGAAAAAATATTATTTGATACATGATAAAACAATTTAACATGTCACCAACCCTGGAGATAACCATCCCTGGCTGGAAGTCACTTTTTACCACAGCACAGAAAGAATCGAAGTAAATGAAATAGCAGAGCAGCTGGGGAAGTAATTTCTTAAACAACTGAATTTGCAAAGGAGTTTGTCTCCTCCTCTGATTCATCTGACAGTTTGAACAAATATCCACTACAGTCACGTCACACGCAAATTGGTCAGTTCATTTCGTCCCACTTCACATTCTCCTCCAAAGCAGGCATATTCATACTTTAGCAAAAACCTATGAGATACAATAAGGCAAGAGTTGTTTCCCTTCATTTAAAGCAGAAGCCAGATTTCTGTCAGCAGGGTGTTAACGTCCACGATTACCTTCTGCAGAGAGGAAGGTTTCTGCCATAATCAAATCCAGTCTTAGGAAAGACCTTTCACATTTTTCCATGTTAGTACAGTGCTAGCAGCAGAACCAAGGATAAAAAAAAAAAAAATAAATAGGTCTAGGTTGATCCACATTTCTCTGCCCATCTTCCCTAAGACTGACCTGCTCACCTCCATTCCAGTACATATGGTCCCTATTTTCTTCTTCTAACTCTGTAGTCACCTTTCATGATGGAGCTGCTGTAACTGTGGTTTTGAAGTATGTCTGATCAATGAGCTTAAATCAAACTTGCAGTGCCTGATAAGCCACACAGAGGTTCCGGGTTCATCTGAGAGTAAGTCCCTTTTGGACATAACCCGCAATTACTTGACAAGAGGAAGAGTTTCATGTACTTAGAGGATCACTCCTCGCCCCTCCCTGACAAGAGAGAAACCTGGAGGTGTTACACAAAGCCTTGAGCAGGGTCAATACACAAACCCCTCCAATTAATTGCCCTGTATTAATTAAAGGCGGATGAATATCACTCGAGGTGCAGACTGCAGGCAGCAGCTTATTAAGAAACACCTCCTAAGCCTGTAAGTGGACCTAGTCATCACAAAACTCTCTAAAGCATCCCTGGAACACCAAGCTCCCAGATGAATTTTCTGGTGAGAAAATGGTTTCATCATTGAAACTAAACAGAAAAGCAGCCAAAATCATCTTGCTCCTCCCTAGTACTGTTTCCGGGACGGCAGCCACAGCAGAAGAAACACCCACTGACCACTTGTATAGTAAATGTCAGCCCTGGAGGAATGAAAGCAGAGTCCTTCCGTAGGAAACACCCACTTGGGCCAGAGGAAAAGGTAACTCAGAAATTCAGAGAAAGACTAATAGCCAGCCTACTACACACCAACAGGACAAGAATGTTTGCACAGATCGTGAAATAAATAGAAGCAAACATGCCTTTGATTTAATTTCTTTGTTTTATCCTTTAACTTGCAAACAATGCTTGGAAAAAAACTGGAATTTTTTCCTAAGTGTCCCAGTTACAGATTTTTGCAACTGAACAAAAAACCATGTTTTCACAACAAAATTACCTGACCTAATTTCAGGAAAACATTAAAAATAAAAATTCTTAAGACTATTTACTTCCTCGGTTATTTTGACAACATGCAGTAAAATTGTTGCCTTTATTTATAGAAAAAAAATCTTATTTACAAATCAGTATTTCACAATACAGGAAAAGTTAGGATATGATTAGATAAGTAAACATTTATGAAATGCATAATGAATTCATTCTGTCTGGATATTGAAATCATCATTCGTGCTTATTTTAGACAAAAGTGAATGTATGACTACATTAGAAACATATGGTATCTTTCAGTTCTGAGTATTTACTCAGAAGTTCAAATTCACTTCCCTCCTATACTCCACAGAGAATGTTCTGATCACTTAATTAGTCCATCAGAACATTCTGAATATAAAGCGCAGCACAAGATGTTCCATTGTATTTGAACACTGAGCATCTGGAGGTTATTCAGAGTAACTTTAACCAACTCCTTAGCCAGATGGTAAAATACAGTAGCCAAACAAATAATATCAACAACATCTGGTTAATTGTCTACTGAGGTACAACAGTCCATATCTTGGATTATAAATGCTAATTACTGACTGACTGCAGTTACTGATTTTTTTTTTTTTTTAATCACAGCTTTTGCTGATAAAGTTCATGAACAGAAATACTGAAAAATTGGCAGTTCTTAAGGAATAAAACACAAATAGCTGAAATCTGATGAGTTATTTACATCACAAGGGATTTAAAGACTGGTTTGTTGAAAACTTTTTCAGTCCCCAGGTGCGCAGTACTACAACACTGTCAGTATTCAAAACACTGCTTCAAATAATTTCCTGATTGAAGAATAAGATAGGATTTCGCATTTTCAGTCAAAATGGGAAGTCATAACTGTATAGACAACTTGTAATCTAAAACTTGTATTTAAAAAAATTTTGCTTAAATCCAGACTGCTGTTTGGAGAGTTAATACCCCTGAATTACTAACAGATTTAATGTATGCAACCTATACTGCTGGGGTGGGGGGGGGGGGGGTGATGGTGGTAAATATTTCCTTCACAATTTCCATTCTCTTCTGTTAAATAGATACTTTCTTTTATTAAATATTTGTTAATCTTCTGGTACAAGCTATATAAGTAGAGGAACAATGAGCTAAACGATGCTTCTGAGCCAAATCCTCCAACATCACATAACAGCTACAGTGAGCAGCTGGTGGTGTTGAGAAGGCAACAACTGTTTATGCTGCAGAAGCAAGTAGAGTTTAAATTATATTTTGAATAGAGGCAATACTTGCACTTTTCAATTGACCTTAAAAATTACAACTTCATAACAGTATCAAATTGATAAAATCATCAAGCAAGAGTTACATATGGATTCCACTTTACATATTATAACTTGAACTATACTTTAAAGATGCTGTATCAACTTCATTATCTTGCTATAACAGGAATGTTAACATACTACTATTACATCTCCATAAATACAAGAATAAAAGAATCCTGCAAGAAGCCATTGACAGCTAATGTGTAGCACACAAGCTGATTTGGTTTTAAGCATGAACGCTTGGAAAATACTGTTCACAAACCTGTTGCCATAATCAATTTTGGCAGTCACTTTCTTTTTCAGTTCTTTGAGCTCATCCTGGGGTAGGGTCCCAGAGAGTATTTGAGATCTCCACTCAATAAGATCATATATCATGTGCCGTACACTGCGAAACATTTCTCTGTTATCTTGCTGTTTGAAGGAAAAAAGACGGGTAGAAGTTAGTTTTGAAGTCTAATGAGCATTTTTTAGATACATATAATAAATTGCAATTATAAAATATTAATTCAAAAGGGTTGGAGTCTACAAACAGCTCTAAAATAGGAGCCTAACTTTCTACAGCACAGAACACTGAATAGGAGTCTTACACTCTGCTTTAGGTATCTAAACAAGTGTAAATGCTTGTGTTTATGTTACCTTAAAGCCCAGGTCATACTGTATTCAGAACAGGCATTCAAGGGAAAGAGATGCTTTTCTTGGTTCACAGAGCAACTTTATTCAATGACCCTCTATACCAAGTAGAACAGGACTAAAAATGGTGCATTTTAACAGCAAGAGGTTCAAGTTCTGCAATACTCCATCTACAACGTGTTACAGATTCCTTCCCCCACCACCCCCCACAGTTAAACCTTCAGAATAACACTTTACAGTTCATCAGTGTGCAAAGCTGAGTGCATCAGTATCTTACGAGACCACAGCTAACACCTGAAGGGAAGTGAAAAACCAGGAAAGCACTAAAACTTTTGGGAAGTTAAATACCCTAATTGTTTATAAAGGCTGGAACTATGGATGTTAAATAGCACCGGCAGCATATACAAACTTTTCTTGGCAACGTTCAGCTAAGCTAGGACACAGGAAGATAAAGTTCCAGATTTACAATGGAAGAAACCTCTTTTCCAGAGCGTTTTCTATACACATATGCATTCAGAGACAAAAGATTAAATCTTTAACCACAAAACAGAATTTGACATGTGGGTTTAAACTGTGGACAGTGTATATACACAACAATTTTAGTGCAAACAAACAATACTATGCAAAACTGAAGTTGCAGAACAACGGCCTTTCTATTTTTATTGTGAAAGATAACATTGAGACGAAGACAACACAAAGGCCCTGAATGCTTTGATCTTACCCAGAAGCAGTCCCTCTTACTGTCTTCATAACCCTCAAAATCTAAGCCAGTAGTTCAAGACACTCTTAAAAAGAATACATCTTTCTGAACAACCTACATCAATAAACTATTCAGGCTATGCATAGCTATCTCATTCAGACTACACCTAGGCCTCATTTGAGTGAGTACAACTGGAATAACTGAAATAAAATTCTCCCCTATATTTACAAGGCAACAAAAAACTGCAGAAGGTACAGGAAAAGAATATAACAACTCAAAGACTCAGGGAAAAAGTATCTAACTGTGAAACTTAAAGACTTCAGTCTGTTCAGATTATCAAAAAGCTGACTTGATTATAGTGCAAGAACCTTCACAGAGAGAAAATACCCGTTATTAAAAGCCCTTTAATGTAGCAGAGAAAGATACAACAGGCACATACGGCTGGAAGCTAAATACAGATAAATCCAAATGGGAAAGAAGTTCATGATTTTTGATGCTGCAGGCAATCATAAACTAGTGAGATGAAGAACATGCCACATCCTCTGCTATCTGCAGATCAAAACTGAATACCTATTCAACATTCAAACACAAATTACAAACTGAATAAAAGCATAAATGTGGTCATTTAGTGACTTTTGATATGCAAAACGTTGATAACATGGAGTATCTCTCTAGTCTGCAGATTGACCAGTTTGAAACTGGTTACCTCCAGTAAAGCAAATGTCCCTTGAAAATGCAATCCCAGTGCACCAATGCTCTTTTTGGCAGCTGACCACATGCAATTAATCTAAAAGATATCCTTGAGACACAAACTATAAACAAACTCATTAAGTGATCTGCTCCTCAGAGTAAAGCTGTAACAGGGACTGGAACCCTTTCTGCTACCAAATTGAGGCCACTGGCAGCATCGCACCTCACCTGCTCTTGAATTCAAAGTTATTAGCAAAGCACTGCAGTATTGTTTAGCTGTTCATATGTCTTCATGGAAGTAAATGCATGACAAACAAGATGTTAAAACATGAACAAGTGATTCCCACACTAGGAGAATTTTGTAATTTCTTAGAAGTTACTGCTACAAAAAACACACACAAGACTTGGGAAGAAAACTTCTAACAACGCCTCGTGTTATTCTTCCTTTCTTATTATATGTGCACCGTGGTTCTGCAAGTAGTATTCTCTGACATTAAGCAATATCAGATATCACATTCAGGATAATCCCAAAAAAAAGACACCAGGGTCAAAATGTAATCCTTACTGTCTTCAGCAACACATAGCAGTGGAACCAAGGGCAAAGCTGTTCCGAGTGCCCTCTCTAGAATCTGCTCCTCCTAGTTTGTTTCTGCCTGTCTACTTCTTTCTTGCTCCACAACACATGACCTCTCCAGTATTACATTACATTAAAGCTCTCTACTTAATATATAATCTGTTTCTCTTCATATAAGATATCCTTCATCTCATCTAATGCAATACTACATCACTTGCAGCATGTTATATTTTTAATCTTTATTTTCATGGGTGTGATTAAAAACCACATTAGTCAACACAAACATCTTCATTTCCAGTTAGCGCCTTCATTACACAGCTTTTTATGATAGAAGATTTCAAACATATTTCTAAGGAACAGACACTCTGCATTAAACCCTACTTTAAATACAACACTTTCATTTTCACATTATTTTGTTAGTGACCTTACATGAGAGGATGAGAAGTCTGAGCTAGGATACCTCACAACCTACAGCATGCTGTTGCTTTACATCTGAACTGCATTTTTAAGTGTACATTTGAACACTCTTTAGATCTTACTTACAAGCACTTTCATCTGTGTAGTTTCAAGGTTATTGTATTTTTCTATTATCCCATCTGAGAGATTATCAATGCAAATGCTTATTACTATAAATCTCTAGGAATATATTCTCATGTGCTTGGAACTTAAGCACATGAAAATAATCAGGCATGTAACTTAAGGTCAGGATAAATTGGTAACAATCAACTTCAAGTACAAGAATACTGAGAGGTAAAAGGCGTACACTGATGATTTTTCAAAGGTTTCCATTTACACCCACAAATTCAACATCAATTTTTTCATAACATAGATCAACAGCCTCAAGAACTGCCCTCAAAACCATTTTCTTCATTTCTTCAACACAAATGTCTACAGATTTGGAAAAATCTAATGTATACTTTAAAAATCCACTGTATTCTGCATAATTGTGCCCCATGAAAAAGGGGTCATAATTGCTCAACAATTTATTCCTAGATCAAGATAACACTCTGTAAAAATCTGATTCTGCACAAGAAATACACAGTATTTGAGAAAACACTCAGAAGAAACACTACTGAGATTTGTGCCTTAACGTAGAAGACGCTAAATAGCTTTTCAGCATTAAAAGTAGCCTGTAGAAACAGTAACAGACGTGGAATTTCATTAACAGTTCCTTCATACTTCTCACTCTACCTTTGACAGCATCACTCTTTTCACAAACCATATACTATTGTAAATGTTTCCCTAAGTTGATACTTACAACATATAATTGCCGCCATATTATAGACCATTCCCGCAGGGTTGTGGTAACCTCCTGAATCAAGGGGAGCTCATTGGGTATAACTGTTTCATGTTGTCTTAAGAGGAAGAGAAAAAACAGTTTGAATTAAGCAGTAGTTTGGGGTAGGATGACAGAATCATTCCTAAGAAGGAACTGTTCGTTTCCAAAGACAATTCAATAATGACAGGGTTGAAAATAACATCACTTATTATAAATTTATAAGTTAAAAAAGAATGTATTATCAGATACAGGAGAAGCGGTGTACGCTAATACAGCCACGTGATGTAAAGGGTATCTCCGTGGGCTGAGACTATGCAACTGAGCGTGTGCTTTCCAAGCCCCTCCTTATCTCTATACTCACGAGATAAGGATATCGATACATAACTCACCATACCATTTGTTACTGAGATACTAATTTCACAAGAAGCAATCAAGATGAAAGCCAGATATGCACAACCTACAATGCCGTGATACTAAGGCATAATTTTTTTTTCAAAATATTGGTCTTGCAAAGAAAAATTAAGCATGCAAGTCATTACCATTATATTTCTGTATGACTTGTTTTAAAATTATGTGCCATGAAAGAAAGAAACAACAGATAGATCTTTTAATATTTCAGAAGTAGGATACTTAAAGGCAGTTTTGTAATCAGCAAGAAAGATGTCATTATGCAGCAATCTCATGATTAGTAGTTTTATCATTTACATATTTAACAGTGTATAAAAATAAATCGGGCACAAAGGAATAAAATATTTTAATCCTGTTTCACTCCATTCCATACCTGGCTAATTATTTATGAATTTCAGTCCACGTTTTTTTCTGGGGTTTGGGGTTGCTTTTTCCCCGTTTTTTAACTACACTTCTGTATCAATTTTATGAGCTTTTACATGCACATCCAGCAATGCTGATTTTATATATAAAGATCTGAACTTTTAACAGCTGTTAAATAATAACAGCCCAAACTATTTAGTGTCACACATATCAGGCAAGGGAGCAGGAGAATCACAAAATGAACAATTTGACAGAACTTCTCGGTAAGGCAGAAAATGATGCCTGGATAATGGCTTTCAGCGAGGAGTCCAGTCTACAAGATTTACTGAAGAGGGAATTAAGAAATTACTTAAATTTTACCTGCATAAAAGAAAGGTATCTCATATCAAAGTCCTCTTTTAATATACCAGGCAGAAGCCATAAGACTCAAGGGCTGGAAAATAAAAGAAGCTGGGAAAACTGAAATTAGAACTAAAGCAGGGGGCAGGGCGCGAAGGAAGTTAATCTAGGTAATTACTGGTCAAGAGAGTAATAAAAGTTATAAAGAAAAGTGGTAAATTATTAATTCTTCTGAAACATTTCCACTAATACGGAGAAGGTTATGCTTTAGTTCAATTATATGACGATGCAGCTAAGGATAGTACTAGCCAGAAGCACTGCTGATGACAGCACCTTCGAACCTGAGATGAGTTACCAGTTTAAAATATTTTAAAAAGAAACACACACATTTTCGTCATCAGCACCTTAACTAACTGGAAACGAGAGTAAGTTATCTGATAATACACCAAAATTATGTAGATACAAATAGGAAAATGGATTTTCATTATTTTCAAATCAAACTTACCCTTTGCCTTCAACTATTGCTTCCTTAAGATGTATATATGAGGCAGGAAATATGCCCTTTGAAAGGGAAGGAGAGGAAAAAAAAAGTATTAAATAGCCAGTTGCATATAACATTTTATCTATTACCTAAAAATATGCCAACACACATTGCCGCATCTGCAGAGCCATTCACATCCTCTTAAGCATCAGAACGGTTGTGTTGTGGCATTTTGTTTTCTTTTTAATGTACATCTACATTTTGTATGGCATATCCTTTCAAGAAGGTGTTATTGTAACCTTAGCAACTACAGGCTCAGTGTTTTTCAATTTACCTTCACAGTATCAAAGCAAACAGCAGAGATACCCTGTCACCAGTGGCCCTACAAAGGGGTGTTTCCTCCCCCAGTTCAAGGTACAGTTTCCCACAATTATCCACATCCCTGGATGTTATATACAGATGCATATTAAAACAGACTTGCTTTTGAAAGCATGAAAGACAGATGATTTTAAATAGACATACTCCAAAATGACGTTTTGCCTGTAATGCAGGTCCACTGCTTGCTTCTCCTCACGTCTAACCAAGCTTTCTTACACCCAGCTATAAGATGTTGCTTCTGTTCCCAAAGTGGTTTTGCCAGTGTTTCCAGTCTTCCAGTAAAAAAACCTGTCCAGTACTGCTTTTCTGACATTTTCTAAATTAATCTCAAGATTCCAGAAATACAATAGTATTTTCAAAACAGTGTAAGCTCATATTAAAAAATAATTCAAGTCAAGCTGAGAAAGTAAGTTTCTCCACCTCACCCTTTGAGGTTGTAGTACAGTTTTATTATCATCTGGGAGTGCAAAAAGAGAAATTCGTAGAAAGCTACAGAAACTGGAGCGGGGGGGGGGGGGGAGGCATCAGGAGAGGTGTCTTTTTATCCCAGTAAAAAAAAAAACAAAACAGTAAAAAAAACCACACCACACCCCCTACATTAGGGGCACTCAGACAAATGCAGCAACACGTGGAATTAATTTAAGCCAAGAAGAATGCATAATTGCTTCTTAGGCTGCACAAGGCATGTTTGTGAAATACGGTTCGCAAGAAATTTAGTGTATTTCCAAAAAAAGAAAATATCAGAATAGAAAAACCACAGAACAGGCCTGGTTAAGAAATGGGTGGGATGAACCACACAACTCAGCTCTGTACTTTTAGACATGCAGACGCAACTCAAAATGTACCTCTGTCGGCAAACATTAAAGTGTTTTACTTTAAGTGAAAAAAGAAGCAAAACCAGAAGTCGTTTAATTCTGGTTAATTACTACTATAAAGTAAAACGCTCAAAAAATAAAACACAATGTTACAACCAGTATTTGTGCCGTTTCCTTTCTTTTTATTTCAGAAAGGCTGCTATAAACAGCAGCCCTTTATGCACACTGAAAGCCTAACAACTAGGCAAAATTACACTGCAGAAGATTACTCCCCCTCTTGCAGAGAATGACTGAAAATCACAATGTAGATCTCCATATCACTTTCCAAGATGCAATTCCGTTTTACGAGTAATACATTATTTAACAGACAGTGAAGCAAAGTGTCAGCCTCTAAACAGACCAACTAGAACATAAAGTTCTGAACTTTTTATTGAGGCAAAGGCTCTGGTACACCAGTTACTGCAGAAAACAAGCTGATGCACATTAAACCCTCTATAGTGACTGTACATACATATAACCGTAAATTGAGGGGGAAAAAAAAAAAAAAGATATGCAACTCAGCTTTTAGGCCTTGCTAAAATAAGTTTCAGTTAGCTTGAAAAATCCACATTTACCAGAGGTTGAGACTACACACCAGCAGTTATTAGAGATCAATGGACACATGGTGAATCGCTCCCATGCAGCACTGTAACACATGCCTGAGATCTCCGTTATAACAATGCACCCAATGCCATAACACATCTTTGTCCAAGAAAAAAAATCAGCACTCTGCTCTGGCAACACTTACCTTCTTGGATTTTTTTCGTAGTGTGTAACCTCTGTACCAACCTAGAAGGGAAAAAGGAAAAGAGCATTAAAAAGTTCATTAATGTCACCTACCGGCTGTTCCTTCTCAGCTCAACAGCACCTCAACATGGTTTCTGATCATGCTTCAACCCCGCCAACATAGACACGCATACCCCACCTGAATTTAAATTCTCTACAGGATTAATATCCTGGCTAAAACAAGTCTTCCTGGAAGCTATAAAAATCAGAGTGATGATGATCGAACTGATGGAGAAGACTACATGGCAGAGATGGCATTTTACATGATGTGTTTAATTGTCATTCATTTAATTTTAAGTACTAATTTACCAACATAAACAAACCCAACTTAAGAGCATTAACTTCACAAAAACATACTGTTCTACTAATTTGACTTTAAAACCCATTCAAGTGCCACAAATGCAAGGTTCCAAATGCAGATCAACCGTTTGTCATCTCAGCAGAAAACAAGAATACTTTGGGATTTAGGATTCACACACCGAAATATAAAAGCAAGGAGCCCTACAGCCCTAATCCAGCACAAGGCAGCAAACACCCATCCCGCAGCAGCCCCGATGCCTCATGATTTTTCAGCCTGTGCCATACTCCTAGGCAGGTGGCCATGCCTGGAAAACTGTCTCATCTGTTGTGCCCCCAGTTCACGACACATCTGCAAGCAATCACCATTACAGCTTTTAGTGTTTCTCCAGACATCCCACTTTAGTGCGACTGGACGAGCAAAGCAAAAACAAAACCCTACAAACTACAGTCGTTTTGCCTCATGGAAGATACTTTGCCAAAGAAAGCAGATGAGATCTTCTGCCCATATTGCCCCCAATTCAGCGCTAGCTTGTTTGTATGCTTGCACTGGGGCTATTTTATATTTCAGCTTGTCTGTGCCACGGCTCGCTCATTCCTCCCTACTCAGCAACCCAGGGAACCCCCCCAGGTGATCAGAGCTGTCCTCCGCAGTTTTTGGAAGCCTGAGCCTGGATGCAACGCCACCCCCTCCAGCCCCGCAAGCAGCGGTTTTGTACGGCAAAGCATCCCTCTCCAGAGATCAACATGGATGAGGAGGGGGGGATCACAAAGCAGACATGGAAAAAAAAAACCTACAGTCCCACTCCTAGTGACAACAACTAGGGCAGGAAGAAAGTTCAAGGAAGACAATGCATGCTGGTAAATTCATTTCTACACTCTGGGACTAGAAATACAAATTGAAGTCTCAAGCACACAGGATTTTTCAGTCTGCTCTCCAGTAGCAAAAGGTAAAATGATTCGTCATCTTCACACTGCATCAGAAGCCTATCCTCCGGGATCACTTGGGGATGGTTAGTGCTCTCTTCTTTAATCTAGTGTCTACAACCACCACAGTTCACTTCCCTACAGAGGCTGCAATGGCCTCACATCTCTTATTTCCATTGCTTTCAGAGGAATACCAACAAAAACTGTTGCTGAAACGACCATGCAGAGTTTCTGGCTCAGGTGCAAAGGCGGCAAAGCATTTCTGCTAGTGCTTACTCCACTGGCTGAAATCTGTGCACAGACATGCACAGATTTCAATCCTATTAAAGCACTAAATTCCCTCAGTTTTATATGAATAAACCAACATTTTGAAGTTCTGCAGTCTAAACTGATAAGCGCCATAACTCTGATCAAACACGCTGTACAAACTAAAGAACATACAACCGTATTATCTCTGCCACCTCGCTTCTCCCATCCCATCTTCCGTGCTGTCTGACTCAGGACGCCGCACCGCACCTGCAGATTAAAAAGCCACGCAGCAAAGCAGGCTCCTCGCCGTTGAACCTCTGCTATCTGAAGCTTTGCAGCAAGAGCTACAAGAGATTGTGGATAAGAAAGCAGCCAAAATCTGCCTTGGAGAAGGGGTTGCGCTCCTGCTCATTGCAGAGGTCCTAATGCGGCCAGGCAAGTCCAACCAGGCTCTTTGGTGGCAGCCACCACCTAAATGAAGCTCTTGCTGGGATCCAGCCGGTAGCTATGCAGCGGGGAGCCCAATTTTCAGAGAGCTAACTCTCACTGCTTCATCTGGAGGCACCGAGTCTTGCCATGAACATGCCTGTATAAGGGCAATGTCATTTAAATACATGAAGTCATTTCTAATCAACTACCCAAAACATAAGGACTATTCAGTTTCTTAGTTCCTAGCAGCTCTCCTCCACGTACAGACAGGCACTACAAAAACAACCAACTCCCTCACAAACATGAATTAAAGAAATCAAGGTCACAAAACTGTTATTTTTCATCAACGCACAGTAAATATGGTATGTTGTCAGACACTGGACAAGGGAAAAACAAGTATAGTATAGCCGCTGCTTTAGGTGAGCGATATCTAGTCTGCACTAAAAAAATCAAGGATAGAGAGATGCGTGAACACATGTGCTTGTTAATGTCATTAAGAAGGTATCCTAATGCATCTATCATCCTATGTTGTCATCCTGTCTAATTTTAGTTCTTGATTTTGTAACCTGAGCAGTTTTGAGGACCATGGGGGGAAAAAAAAAAAAAATGAAAAAGCCAAAGCCTGAGGGCAGAGAGGGCAAATACCTGATGTCAAACACTTCCCTGGAGCACACAGCACGGAGCTCCAGATCCTCCTCCCTCTATTCAGGGCCAATTCAGTTTCAGACCAAATGCCAGAAAGAGGAAGACAGACTGATGCCAGAAACATTTTTCTACAGTGACCAGGGCTTTTAAGTGGCTCATTGATGAAACAGGGTTTCTAGCCGCACCCTTAACAAATATTATGGGATATAAGGGCTGGAATATGCATCCACTTAAATGGCCAACTAAGAAAAGGGACCAATGAAATACTTTTGTCTCTGTTAAAGCTGCAAAAGACACTCAAAAATTTGTGGTTGTTTCTCTTGAATGATGCGTCTATTTACTACACAGTTACCCAGATAAGGTATTTGCTACATTTAAAAAAAAAAAAAAAGGCAAAACAAAAACAACACCAACAAAAACAAACAGAAAGAAAGCAACAACAACAAACCTGCAACCAGCAACTTAATTTTCCCACAGTATCAGGAATAGCTTATCTGAAAATACTTATTTGGGAACCCTAACCCCCTCCGCACAGCAGCGCTAGAAATTAACTACTGTTCAAACATGAAAGCTTGGTTTTGAAGCTTATTTACTGTTACATTTAATAGCTATTCACCTTAATAAGCCACATTTCTTCATCATATGTTCTGTTCACCCATTCCACCAAATAATGTAAAGAAACAGAATTAAGACAATAAAAAACTGGCAAGTACTAATTCAGAACGTGGCAAATACTTGCTTTGGGATATCTGCTATGAAATGCAATCCTTCTCTCCTGCAAGATGAAGGATAAAGTCATACGGCTTTACTGTTTGGCTTTTCCTGTAAGGCTCACCTTAGAAGGAGTGAGAGGAAGTTTTCTAACTGAAAAATAAAATTGTCTGCAATTCTACCTGAAAGAAAAATACTAATTTGACTTTCAACATCAATTACTCTAGAAAATAGCTTCATCTTTCCTTTATTGGTTCCTGGAAGAACAGAAACTTCAAGATTTAATAGTGAAATGTGCACATTCATTTCCAACCTCGTAACTCCTATAAAAATACAGGCTGTTTTCAACAAGCCTGCAACTTTACAGGATCTGCATATTGAATTATTTCTACAAACTTTTTCCTGCATTTCAGAAGAAAAAAAAGAAGTTTTCTTTTATTAAAAGATTAAAATGTTTTAGTAATAAAAAAAAATCCAAAATAAGTTCTACTTATAGGTAAAAAAATAAATAATATTTTAAACACATAAGCAAAGTCCACCTTAGCAATCCATTCCAGCACATGGTAGCAACATGATATCCTATAGAAACCTGCCTGTCCTTAAAACATGTCTTCTAGACTATGCACATGAGACCAAGCTCTCTCATCTTCTCAGCATCTTTCATCTGCAGAGAGAAGACCAACTGAGCATGGATTTACCATAAGCTTTTCTTGACAACAAAGCAGATTCAGAGCGAAAAAATAAACAAACAACTACAATCTACCACTTCAAAGCTCATGGACACATGTAAGTCTTCAAAACTACTCCTACCTTGAGAATTATTGCAGAAAACTATTTCAAAATAGTCACAATTCTATGGTAGGATGCCACCAGCAGAATGCATAATACAGCAAATATCAATGAAAGAAGCCCGTTGTTTCCCCCAATCTTAAATACAGGGAAAGGGGGTAGACCTTTGAGAAGCAGAATCACAGATCCTCATCAAAAAGACGTTACTGACTCTGCAAACGACTTTTCTGCCCCACGCTCATATTATTAGGGGGCTTTTCTTCAGATTGCCCCACAACGCTGACACAGACAGGGGATGACAGGGAGGTTCCCAGGCACACACCTGGACATTCATGCATATGGTACGAAACCTCCTGGGGCACAATATACACCAACTTTGTATAGAGGAATTTGGAGATCAAAAAGCTCAAATTACCTAATAATGGCAGTTCTGTGAACAAGAGAGATAAGAATTATGGCATCTAATTTCCCATCACAGCAGGTACGTAATGAGTAATCATTGTATAAGATGTTTGGAAGAACATTAACTTATTTGCATTTCTTTTAACATGAACTCATCCCATGTGCTTGAAGCCTAACAACCACGAGAGTGCGAAGGTCTTTCTATTACTCAAGTCTAGGGGAAAAGTGAGTCATTTCCACTGTCCCACTTAGTTGGCAGCAGTCATCGTTTAATATGGTTTCACATACCCTATTCAGGATTCAGAGCTTCTCCCACATTCATTAAATAAATCTATTTATATATAAAAGTACAAAGCTGCACAATATTAAACCATTCAATTTGCATTTAAAATTTTTGCTTTATTAGATTTTCATTAAAGCACATAACATCAGATAATGGAAAGATTACTTTGCTTAGAGTCAAACTTGGCATCGCAGTGGCAAGCTGAACTCTGTAAGAAAACGCCAGCGCAGGAACAAGGAGAAAATGCATTTGCACAGTGATGACTAGAGCTTGTTACTTTTGTTGAAATAGCATTGTTTGTTTCAGTAAATATAACAATAAAAAAATCCTATTAAGCCAATATCTAAAACAAATTTATCACACAGATGTACCAAAAGATCAATGTCTAGAGAAACAAACAAATCAATGTATTAAAGTAAGTCACATTTCCACATGACAAAAAGTGTTACAATATTTTAAACAAACACAGTTTAGTTGTATGTTACTTATACCTTTCCAAACTGCAGCATGCCATAAAATTTCAAGTCAAGGATATAATTAAAGAGCTGTATTTTGTCTGGCTCACCATTGGATCAAGCAAGAGCTGGAAAGTGTTACAACAACTTTCACATTCTACTGATTATCAAATTCAGCATTCAAATTCCCTTTTACATGAATCAAGAAGAAAGATTTTGGTACATGCAATGTTTCTACAGGTTCATATCAAAACAAGCAAAGCATCTGAACAGCCTGAAATCAGTCCATAGCACTGTAACACATGTATCCATCTTATAAGAGAAACCTAAATAATTTAGGACCCAGGGGACTTTCAAATTCAGATTAAACTTCTTTTAGCAGCAGGCTCTTTTGCACTACCCAAGGGTATCCAAAAAGCATCTATCATTTCTCTAACATAGGGTAGATGCTACAATTAATCCATACTAATAAAGCTTTGCGAACATTCATCTTCCATAGAAAAGGAAATGGTTATTCACCAGGTTATCAAACACATGCATCCTCATTCACATCTAGCATTGGTTAATTCTGTGTTCATTAGAAATAATGTTTTTTTTCCTTTAGCAAGAAAGCAATTCATCACCTGATAACACAAGAAGGTAACGTCACAAACAGAAAAGTAATGCAATTGTAAAAACAATGTTTTTAAATGCAACTTTTGCCAGCTTACCTTCATATGTTTCTAATATGTGCACAGTGTCGCCTATTTGTAAGGAAAGTTCATCTGGTCCCCTCGCGTCATAGTTGTAGAGAGCTGGACAGAGGAAACACTGCTATTAGCACATGCAAGACAACGTAACTTCCAGGATTTTTGTTTCTCCACATAATTGTTTTCATTACTCATTGTTGCCATTCTCAAGCTTTTTGTAAAGCATTTTGTAAAAAAAAAATCTGTAAGAATTTGGCCAAGTCCTTTAATCCATTAATATTTCCCCTTGTAAAAAAACCTCTAAAAGCCAAAAGTCCATTTTCTAAAGATAGTCCCTCACGCCGTTTATAATGCTTTGCTTCTTCATAACAATACAATTATTTGTTGTACTTGCCTGTCTTCCAGCACTTTGTGTCAATTTTATGCAGTTCTGTAATGAACTGCACTGTCTCCGTCAGCTTAACACACAGAAAACCTACAAAGTGTCTTTAGAAAGCCCAAATTACCACCACTAATATTAAAGAATGATTTCTCAGTCACTTCATTAATTTACTGCATCCATATTATATTTAAAAACAACATGATTTCAGAATTCCTGAGTGCCAGTGGTAACTGCATCAACGCACGGCATTTATGGGAGAGACCAGTCATATCCGCCATTTTACAGTATTATTATCAAGGTATATTTTACTCTTTAGCAAGCCCCAACATAACCTGCACCACCACAACCTGCAAATTCACCAAATGCATTTGTTTTCACAAATATTTCTGAGTGGCTCCAGTCACAAGCAGGGTGAGGAGTGACAATAAAGTGGAAACCATTTCTCTTTCCAGTGCTGAATTCAGAAAAAGAGTCCTACCATCCAGCAGAAGCAGCAACAGGCACAACATTCAAGAGATCTATGAAGGACCCTCATGTTACACACAGCTGGTGTCAATACTGCAGACCTGAACCAAAGCAGGGCAGAAAGGGATGAAGTCAACTGCAAAAAATGAATACTGGAACCAAGCGCTGGAAGCGGCTCCTGCCTCACGGCCACCGACCCGCAGGCTGCCCACGCTCGGACAGACTTCACTCCTGGCCAGGGAGTAACTTTGGAGAGATGAAAAATTGGTTTGCTTTGAAAAAAACAGTAGTCAGGTATATACTACTAGAGATAATTCAAATGGAAAAGACGCATTACCCCACTCACCAGTGAAACGACATCACAACCAATAAACAGGTTGGTTTTTAAAGAACTGGCTGGTAAGGAAGCAGAATTTTTGAGAACTGCCATCTTCAGAAGATAATAAACTACAACCAAAAAAGTAATTCAAAGACCACTCCTCCCTGCCCTTACCAAAAGAAAATCTGGAAACTGCGAGCACTGAGATTAGCAACACCCAGAAATGTATCTGACAAATAATGCTGCAAACTAGGTTGAGTTGGAAAAAAGATATTAATAATATGAAAAATGAAACAGTTATGACTCCTAAAGCTAGATTTATTACATTTCATATGGAGCAAACTCTCTGTAAGAAAAAAAATCTTCCAATACCAAGTAGGGTCCTCGTGACCAAAGGCAGCAACTCCAGTATGTCTCAGGACTGAAGTTCATGAACTATAGTCAAGGTGGACCCACAGAAGTTTCTGCACAGTTCTGCAACTGCAGTTAATCCCTCCTACGAGGTTACCAAGTTTAAAGGCATTTTATACACTATTCTTAACAACTAATGAAATGGCAAAAGTAGTCTTCCTCCTTCCCCGTGAGGCACTATGTACTTCTCGTCTTCACATTTCCAGTACCTAAAGGGCTGTGCTGCTTTGAGCATAGACCTCCTCTTCACAGTGACAGCTTCCAGAATGCAGTGTCAAAGGACAGCTTTTTCAAAATATCCGAGAATCAGAATTTCTTACTATTTGTCATAACTCTTTGGGGAGTGAAAGCATTTTTGGAATGTGATAGTTGCCTCAAATCTTTCTACCACCCCTCAGATAACCACCTGCTTTTCTTTCTACATTATTTTCGAGGGACTGGGTCAGTGTGCAGCACTGGTCAGAAGTGCTCCAGTGGGACTCTCCGATACTATTACTGGAACAGAAAGACCTGGGTAAGTTACGTGTAACTCCTCTTCTCACAGGAAATCTTCACAGATGTTCAGACCAAAAGAGTTCACAGGACATGAACAACACATGCCGTGCTCATTACAGGTCACAGAGCACTTCCAAAAAACCCCTCAAACTTAACACCTACAGCAGAAGGCCAAAAGCCGCAGCTATGAAGGCAATGAGACATCGGACCCAAGAAGCACCCTCACTTACCTGCCCAATTTTCTCCTATTCCCAAATGCTCCTAAGCAGCAGGCTAGTGCCCGTATTACACAGAAGATCAACAACATAAATTACATCCATAAGAAGTGGTAACTGGAGAAAAATACTTTCTTGACCTCAAATCTGGTAATCGGTTTAGCCCCAAGTGCACAAGCAGGAAAAATCCAAGCGGGCATGTGAGAAGGTCTGATCCCACCACGAGGACGGGGCACGGTGCCCAGCACTACCTCCAACCATGGCCATGACTTCATTTTCAACCTCCAGGACTTACTATTTATTCTCCCCAGAATTTATCTAATTCCAACTTGCAATGCTAACAACAATGAATACACGATGGGTTGACTTGATCCTTTTCTCTGCAGTATTCCTCTTGCTTGACAGACTACAGACTTTAGAGTTAAGTAGTAAATAAATATATCTGAGTGCAAAAATGAAAAAAAAATACGAAAAAGCAATTTGGAAGAGAAAACATAGTATACAGTGTAAGATTATAAACAAAAGAGAGGACACTTCAGGGTAAAAAGAATAAAAGTCAAGTGCATCACAGGACTAATATCAACAGTATTTAAATGAAGGCTTTAGAAAGTAATATAATTTTATTGACATCAAAACAAGCCAAGCTAGCTATTCCTGTTTTAATGTTTTTGTTAACTTTTTCATTATTAAAGAGCGATAAACCCTCCCTCCTAGGTATCTGGCGCAGAATATTTCAAAGCCATAATTGCTATTCTGCAGGAGAAGAGCGTTCTGTGAAAAACACATTAACAAAACTTAACATTGCAAACTGCTCCGAGCAGAGGGATGTTAACAATGGTGAATACATGGCATGTGGGACAGTCCGCTCAATAACACTCATCAGAAATGGTTTTGGTTCAGTTTTTGCATATACCAGGAAAGACAAAGTTACGCAGTCAATCCTAACTCCTCTAAACTCGTGCGGTTCGAGTTCAACACTGATTCCACCCTCTGGGTATTTACTTAGATCTCTTTAATGCTCACAGCTGTCACTAGAGTCGAGAGGACCCATGGGCGCTCAACACGTTCAAAAATGAATCCAGCTTGAGTCTTCCACCTTCGGGACCCCAACGAGCAATCTCGTTGCCTCGTACCAGACATCCCAGTCAGTAAAAATTCACATTATGACAGATTAAAAACAGTCCTGTACTCAATTCACACTTCAGCTAAGCATTTCTCAAACATTTAAATGGAATAACACTAAGGATCAAAGGCAGCTATGAATAAAAGACATGAAAATTTATATCCAAGAGTGCTAACTGGTGTCTGTCATAACAAGGAGGGTCACGTAACAAGAGCTTCACTGTAATGACCAATTCCTTCAAGAGAAGATGACAAACAGCCATCAAGTGGTAATTACTGCCCACGACAGCTCCCACTGACCTGAACAGAGTGAGGAGCAATGGCCACGGAGGGAAGATTTATCTTTAAAAAGATATGTGTGAAAAAAGCATCTAAAAAAAAAAATTACATTTCTGGCTTGCAGCAGCATTGACAGATCATGAAGCAAACAACCAAAATAACTATAAAGTGCATTCCACCCCTGTGATTACAAAACAAGGCTTGAACTAGACTGCATACTCCTTTGTAAGCTGGCAGATAACTCTCTCTCTCAGGGCACTTTATGTAGAGTGACATCAAAAGATGTTATGACAGATAAAATGTTTGATTGGAGCAAACAACAAGGCTTTAATTAAAGGAAAAGACAAAATTCAGAGGAATAAAGCATGAAACTGATCTGCTTATATTTTGTCTGATCAACTGTATTCTGAGTCACCATTTAAAATATTTAAAAGCCTGAAGTTTAACTTCCAAATTTTTTAACTGAAATAATTTTGCTTAATTTTGAAAATCCAGTTCTCAGCGTGACAGATTTTCAGCTTGGAGAGCTCTAAGCTAAATGAAGCATTAGGAATATTTACACCAGCTAACGTCAGGCCTCCCCATCATGCTTGAACCAAGAATCAAGGCTCACTGTTTTGGCAAAGGAGTTACGCAGCCTCTTAAGTTAGAAAAACCTTTGCTACAATGCACAAGCAAGATAAGGAGCACAGTTACTCAAGTATGAAAAGATTTATGACTAAGACCTAGCCAGTGCAAGTCAACCTCATGGTTAACAGTAATACAGCATCCCGATGCTCTTCATCCATGCACAGATTAATTTGATTTTTTTTCCTAATAAATTTCAACTGAAGAGGCACAGCTAAGCTTCTCTATTGCAACCAAATACTCTCATTCCTTATCATTTAGAAGAATGCTATTTAAAATGTGTTTTCTCCTTAAGGGATACATCTGTGGTAGAGGTAACTTAAGAGACATTGCAGAAGAGATACCAAAGTCAACGGAGCTCAGGAAAGATGCTGCTTCCCGAGCTGCAAACATGCTGCCTTTCTTCAGAAGGAATACAGGAGTTAGGTCGAGAAGACCCTTGAGAAGATAAAGGGGGCAGTTGCTCTCTTATGTCTCTGGCACAAGATATGCCCCTCCCAGATAGCTGCATCTGACCAATGTTTTCTAGTTATAAGGTTAGCCTGCAGAAGGGAATGACCATAACATTTTCTCAAAGTTGTGGACAAAGAAATAAAGAGCTTTATTTTCCAGTTCTAAGCATCGTTAACTATGACTGATTTAATCTAGAGCTGCGGGAAGCCTATTATATTTGCAAAATCACACCTATAGACCATACTTCCTTGACAACCACATTATGGGTACAATTGCACCAGCTTCCAAACAGACCGTTTCAGGTGCTGTCTTATATCTAACCTGCTTATAAAAACTGAGGTAAACCAAAACTGTTTATGACAGGGAAAGCACCTAGTAATTTTAGGGGACGTGCTGCTGATGCATAAAGAACAGTTGTGGCTCTTGAGATCTCTGTTGAACAAGGCCAGCAGCATACAGATTTAGTATGTCTATTAGTTACTCGTGGTGGTATAGCTGACATGAAGGCTGAGGAGCATCCAGCAAACGTTATCGATGAACTTTGGGTTTCAGCTCCGAGATGTAACAAGCAGAACTAGGATGGCAAAAGAGAAAACATGAAGTCACAGTGACAAAACCATCCTGAAGCCACGTTTCATTCCCATGCTGCAGGACAGAAGGTTTCAGCACCACCAAAGATATGCTTCCTCATCGGCTGTGCTTTCAGCCGAGCAACTCTCTGGGTAAAGGCTCTCCCTGCTCCCTTCCTCCTCCCACCGCAACCACAAAGCACATCTACACAAAAGTACTGAAGTGCCAAAAGCAAAGGATTAGTGTGGGCATAGAAAGAGCAATTTTTTCAACTCTAGGAGTTGATAAAGAAAGGAACAATGAATAGGGCATTACAGTAATTGCACTAAAAACCCATTTACTGCTAAAGAACGCAAAACAAACACCTCTACTGAACTGCACTCATTAATCTGCGCGCATTAGAAAAATGAGGAGTGCAACAGTAGAATTAGAGTAGAGAGAGGTGACGGGGGGGGAGGGGCCAAACAAAAGTAACCTCAATATATAGTGAAAAAGCTTTTCTCCTGACTGCATGAAAGCTGAGATATCTTAGGATACCATAAAAATGTTAGAGTAATATTCCTTGGAATTACTTTGCATTAAAGGCTATATTAATCATTCCACACTCCTAAGAGAAAACAAACTACATTTAACACATTATCAGCTTTATTCTACACTGTCTTTTAAAAAAAAAATCCCAAAATCATACTTATGCTTTTTCCATAAAAGCAGACTGAAACTGCAGAGGTAAAAGCAAAGTCTCTTGCAAATTCTCTAGTGTTAAAAATAAAAGAAACATGGAGGTTTCCCCCCTGTTTTCTCTGAAAGGAAAGTGGTTGCTTTCAGTATTAGGGAGACTCCTTAGTCCTCTGTTACTCACCCAGACAAGTTTCCAATTTTTACAGCTGAGGCTAATGGAGAAAGAAGAATTAAAAAGAAGTGTGTAAGTCAGGAGTTGCACCTAAGGTTTGTTAAAGACTATTATTTCATGCGTGTATTAACCAAGGGTAGGTCTTCCTGCCTTACTGAAGTCACCTTGTGTTTTGTCATTCCTGGTCTCATCAAGCTTGGTTCACAGTTCTCTCAATATTCTTGTTATTCTGTCATCCAAACATTCACAAAAGATGAATTTCCTAAAAGAAGAGTAGCCTGAAGAAACTCTTAGACTTGAACAGTTCCCACCAGGCTAACGAAGAAAATACAGCTTGTGGTTCCTCCCCCCCAGTAACGCACTGGATCTTATTCATTAAATCCACGAACATGGCTTTTATCACAGGTATCCCTCCAGCAGGATCAGACTAAATCCAGCAAGTTTAAGTGGATAGTAAGGATTTATTCTTGTTTTCCCTTATAAGGGGAGACCATTCCTTCCCCCCCTCCTCCTCCACATGAGCAGCAAATTCCTGAAACACACCTTGGTTGATCTGGAAACTGTATTCCCACACAAGCCCAGGAGCGCTGCCTCTCCTCCACGAGCTACACAGGACATCTGGCAAGGGTGAGAGAATCCTGAACCTGGACTCTGGCACGCCTCAAACCGAAATCCCTGCGATGACAGCCTGCCTTCCCTCTTCCACAGCGAGGACAAAACGCTCAAGAGGGAACTAGTAAATGTACACAGGAATAAATTCTGCATTTAGAGGAGAAGCTAAGCACAGGTGCGGCACCGACTGTTCGTTCAGCACAGCTTAGAAAGAGCGAAGGGCCACCCAGGCCTCTATAAACATAACTAGACACATCAGGTTTTGTAACAGATGGCAACACAGGGGAGCAATATGTTTTGCAACACATCTGGTATCTTATCGCTACCCAACATGAATTAATAAGCTGAGGAAACTTCAAAAATCCAGAGCAATCCCCAAACTTCAGTCATGTTGCCTCGCAGAAGTGTAACCACCCCGTTGCTGCATCCTGCAGGCAGAGCTCAAGTAGGACAGAACAAGATGCACACTTGTCCTTTCTGCACTAATTAAAAAACAAATAAAGAGTTCTAGACCTATGCAAGATTTCCAATAACCAAGTTCAGGTTCTTGCTTTTCCTCCTCCCTCCTTTTCAGCCAGATACTTTCTTTTTAGGGAGCTAATGAAGTAAGATGCCAACTCACTCTTTTAACAGCTTTCTCCCTCCTCCCTCTTGCTACTTAATCTGTATTCAGAGTACTTCACCACTAAGTACTGAGGGTATAAAGCTGAAACCAGTGTTAAAAAAAAAAAGATATCATTGACTATAACAGCATTAACAATGTGCCATAATGCATAGCTAACAAGAAGCACAATCAAGAACATCCAAATCGATTTTTAATATTAAAAAGTCCATTAACTGAAACACATTGTATGCAAGAAGGAATCACACCACCCCGAGCTCTTAACACTGGCTTTTGTAGAATAAGCAAGATGCTGATTTAGACAAACAGAAAACATTATCTAGAGGCAGATGTCTTGGCATCTGTCTTCTGGTAACGCAGAATCACAAAGTAAGTGAGTTTTGATGCTCCCTTGAATTTCCTACATTTCACTGGGGGACACTGAGAAGTGATAACTCAGCTCTTGCTATGGTGGGCCTACAAGCAACGTTCTCAAAGAAGGCAAAGACAGTGTCTGAGCACACACTACGCTTACCATCGTGTATCTGAAGAAAGGACTTCTGCGCTTTTAATTAACTGAAATTCAAAACAGCCTCTACCTGAAGTCTTTGCAAAATTTGCAAAACCTTCAATATCGCTACGCATAAAACGCATCAAGGTATCTGCTGGGCATGAGAAGGAAGGAAGGAAAAAAAAGAGTTAAACGCTGGAGGGGAGGAGGAACTAGCTCAGCTTACGGTCAATGCTGGCAGAGGATCAAGTGTGTATGAAATGGTCGTGAGTCAGCGTCAGGCCGTATCATTAGACAGAGGTTCCCCAAGAGATAAGTGACCAAAGCTGGCAGCGCTGCAGCTCACACCCACTCCTGGCTGATGTGCCTCCAGCAGCACGTCCCTGCCCCTTCCCTCCCACCTCGTCCCTCCACCAACAGTTCCGAGGAGTTCAGATTGCTCAGAAACCTCAGTGCTTTTTTCTGCAACGACTCCGTAAATAACTTGGAGCAATCGGGGAAAACCAGCAGTGGCAGAGCAGCGAAGGCAGCAGCGTGTGACCAAGCACGGGAGGGCGAAGCATCAACATCAGCCGCCACCGACTACAGCCTTAGGAGAACGTCCCAAATAGAGCAGTGCAGTTCAAAGCTGTCCTGCCAAACACAGAAGCAGGTGAAAACATCCCCAAATGCAACAAGCTCAATCTTAAAACCAGCTTACGAAAGGGACTATATTAGAGTCACGTGCATAATGCAGGCAAACCCTTAAGTCCTTCCCAATCCACTGCTCCAGGCTAAACCAGCACAAATTATGGTCAAAGTCAGCACAGGCACCAATGCTCAATCACACATTTCCAATCTGATGCTGAAGTAGGGCATATAGCTTCCCAAGTGACTGGGAGCAGCACTTCTTATACAGGCTGGGTAGAAGCCTGGTCGTGGATGACAGACGGGGATGAGCCAGTTCCTCAGGACCTTCATCCTTCACGGGATGAAGCACAACCTTTGTGAAAACACGTTTTTCAGCTTTTCACTGCTGCTACACAAAAGCCAGAAAGAACGGAGACCAGTTATATCTGCATGAGGATTTTAACTAAAAAGATCCACGCTGCACTCATGTTAGCTCCAACTGAAGATGCCTAATGCATCAGTCCCCTGCTTCTTCAAGCTCTTCCCTTGCCATTGCAGGTCTCTATTGCACCGAACATGATTTTGCAAAGATGGTGTTTTTTACTAAGCATTTCTATAGCAGTGAGCTTAATGTCACAGTTATATTTTAATAGTCATTTCAGTGACTATAAAAATCAAGTTCAGCACAATAAAACTGCTATCATACTACTGTGGAAATAGTTAGCAAAAAAATGGCCGCTGCAAGACACTATTCACTGCAATATAGAGCTGAGAACGCAGAGCAAAAAGCCTAAAGCAAGGGGAAAATGGGGTGATGGGAAAAAGTTTACATTTCCTACTGTTCTTCCTCCTCAGCATTTCTATAAGGGAAAACAAAATCAAAATTCCTCCATTGCTTTCTCAGGAAAGCTTATGGAGTGGGGAACAGAGGAGAAGGAGTTTTACGCTTTTTTACACATCAAACCTTACTCAATTTATTTTTACTTGCCATCACTTTGTCTCTTAGTCCTTCAAGCTGTCTCCAACAGCAAGAACTACAGAAAAAGAGCACAGTTTCAGAGTCAAATAATCCCCAAGGAACTTGTTTTGCTTTCTTAGAAGTAACAGTCAGAGAGAAGAATTACCCAAGAGTCGCAGTTTGATCCACCAACACTTTCTCTTTTCCACAACAGCTAGGCTATTGCAGAAATTGGAAATACATTATATTTTTCCTGAAGTTGTATCTTACACCAGAATTAATGGAAAAACGTAACCATGGAAGCGAGTCAAACTGCACTGAATACATTAAAAGATAAGAGCGGCATTTTGCAAAAACAGGGAAAAATTGTTTTTCTCCAAACCAGTAAGAAATCACATGCCTCGTGCCGCTTTCAGAAGAGTGACAGAGTTGGCTCGGCAGCTAGCCTTAACAAAGAGTCACTGTCCAGCTCGCTCCAGGCTGCCGAGTCGGTCTCTCGTCATCAGCTCCCTTCACTAGCAATGGAGTTTCTTTACAGTGCTGTCAGAGGGAGCTCGTATCCGTACAAACTCCTTGTTTCCCACCTAAATGGAATCCTTTGAACCCATACTAATTTTTATGTTCATTCTGGAAGAAATAAGGAGAAGGAAATGTAACTGATATGGTATTACTAGTCTTTAAAGACCCAGCATCATATTTTACTCTCTCCATAAATCAAATATAAAAACTTCTGGGAAGTGGGGAAAACCAGAGTAGAGGAACACCCAAAAGCTCTGCTTACAGACATTGAACTCCAGATCTTTTTGTGCAACAAGAACCTAAATCTATAGTCACACCACTTAACTTCATCACGAGTTAATCTGATCATTCTAAAGCCCTTTCTAGTCTAATTAAAGTTGATCTAGCCCAATAATCCACCACAAACGAATGTGGGAAATTCCCAGATGAGAACTTTCTGCCAGCAGCCGTTGAGTCCTGTCCTACTGACCAATTTGGTTCCCCATTGCTAGCGCACCCCTCAGCCTACTGAAATGCATCAAAGGCAACCCCTGTAACTACCACCCTTATTCCTCTGAGCCTCAAAATCACCCTTGTTAATTCAGAATAGCTCAAGGCCATAACACCTTACTTCCTAAGCATAATCACCTGAAGAGAGTGTTATTTTAAAAACACCACTGATGGTCATGTATACTGACGCTAGTAGGGTGTTCAAGGTGCCACTAACCCAGCAGCAACTTGCTAACCTGTGCTATAAGAAAAAAGCATCTTAACTATTCTTTCTTTTTCACATGTTATCTTCCCAGCATCGTTCCAACTATTCACTGAGAAGAGTAAAGCATTAGCACACAGCACATGCACGCTGGCAGCCCAGGGTAGCACCAGCCAACAGAGAAGGCAAGAGCCAGCTCCTGGCTACAGGAGCAGACCAGTGCTGGTCCTAGCACTGCCCATTGGAAACAATGGCTTAAGGAGAACCACTTCCCTGTAATGACTTCCAAAGCAACACAGAAGATACTAAATCTGCTCAAATGTTTGTATTTGGTAAGCTCCGACCGGCAGCACAAGTTTGTGCTAAACTAGACAGCGTATCTGTCCTCCACAGCCGCTTTCACCTTAAAACATTTGTTTTCCCCACTGTAAAAATACTCCATTAGTCTAATAACCAGTGGTTATTTCTTAATTATTCAACTCATTTCAGCACTTTCAGAGCCTCTACCTCAAAACAAAACCATTAAAAAAACCCAAACTAATGATAGCTAGAGCACTGTACACTCAGTTCAAGTCCCCATGTACAGAAAAACAGCTCATTTTTAGTACATTCTCATCCCATTCCAAAGCCTGCACACTGAGGACAGAGGGGTGTTGGAAAGGGTGGAGCAGGGGACAGTATTTGTATCATTTTCCTGTAGGAATCTAACTTACTCCTCTCAATTAGGAGCCGTCAGTGGTCTGAAAAAAAGCAGTGTAAACTTTAAAAATGTTTCTTGGTCCATTAGTATCCCAAGAGCAAGACTGTGTTGCTGCATGCAAAGGTAACAACAGAAACGCCTGTGATGTGCAGATGCAATAAGAAAGGAAACACAATGGTAGAGCCCAAGGCTTCACTAATGTTCACCAATATTTCACTGTTTACTAAGTTTACTCAGTCATTTCTCAATGCTATCACTATCCTACCCATCTTATCAACAATTGAGCTGGTATTCAATTATTCGATTTACCCTCTGCAAAACTATTTTGAATTTTCTACACTCCTTATGTAAATGTTATGGAAGACACTATTATACAAACATAATACATGAACTCTTAATCTTTGAGTTTATATCTTGGTGTAAGAACAGCTCCCAGATCAGCATGCTGCATTATAGATAGTATCGCGCCTGGACTGTAAAAGCTTACACAATATTTTAGATATTTAAGCCCTAATAGCGTTAAAACATCTTCCAGTGTTCAGCCAAGAACACATTCACCTTTGTGCACTCTAACTGCAGAAACCGGCAACTGTTACATTAAGCCCAAACTGTACTTTCTGTATTTAAAGCACAAATCTGAACCAGTTACATCACTCAGTTATGACAGTTCAGTAAATAAGAGGCCTCTTTTGCAGCAAAAGTTATTGATAAAAATCTGTTACTAAATCATTTCAAGAATGCATTCAACTAGAAAAATCAAACACAAGCTGAACCCACACAAAACTTCTAAAAATGTAAACAGTACCATAACTGAGTAATTCTCTCAAGTCTTTATTAAAATGTGCTTATCTAGCTATATCCAGTCCACTGCTTTATTTTTTAGGAATAAGAATTCCCACGCCACAGAGCTTGAAGTGAGATACTTTAGGCACTCCCCAAAGACTTACTTGCTTCTTGAAAAAGGGGGGTTTTTTTCCCCAAATAAAACCTTGCTAATGGGACGCTCTTTCCATTATGCGGGCAGCATACGCTGATTAAATGAGTAACTCCCCATCGATGTTGCAGGCACGATTGCAAGGTGGTGCTGGTTTAACAAAGGCTTTGCTATAATCACATTAAGACTTGCACTTGTGCTACCTGCATCAACATCCCAGTAGCGTGATTCAGCAGGAGAGACCAGATCAGACCAGAGTCCAAAGTCCAGTTCCCATAATCAGCATTTGAGACACACACAGAGACCTTACGGCAGGCAAGCCTGTATTAGCCAATTCTGTATTCTGTATTAGCACTAAAAAAAATTCCCTCATCTGTCAGCACCTTATCAGCCCTGGATGATCAGCCCAGGACAGTAATGCTTAGCATTAAAGCAATCCAATCTAATGTAACTGCAGATGTCTGTATTATCCAGATAAATATCTAATGCTTTTTTTAATCCTTTCAGACTCTTAGTTACAGTGAAACACTCAAGAACAAACCCAATAAAAGTAAACAAAGCGTAATATAATAAATACCAAAAGAATATTTGGCCTTCCATCAAAAGTCTGGGGTTGCTGTTTCGTCCCGTTTGACTCACGCACTATGGGAACTACTGCCTAAGAAATACTGCTGCGCCACAAAAATATCTGTTCTCATCTCCAGCCACTTAACTTGTGAGCAAGAACTGTTTTCTCATCAGAAGAGCTCAATAACTGAAAACTATGGGAAAGGGATCTTTATCTACTGCTTCAATCCCTCCCAGTGCTTTGTCATATGTCACTAAATTAATTTTAAAAAGGAGTCAGTGCCAGCTGCTGTGTTTGTGAGCAAGTCCCAGTCTTAGAGGAATTCTGAGTTGTTCCTCTGCATACTGCTGCCCATCTCCTGGGAAGTCCACAAGAAAAAGGTTGTCTTCATTATGCCCAACTGTTAGCGAGCAGCAGCAGAAGAGACACAAAAAAAGTGCAGAACAGACTTAATCAAAGTGACACAGAGGTGGAAGACAGATTGTCAACAGCTAGAGGCATTGCTCTGACAGGCTGTCAAGGAAGGAGGCAAAGTTAGATACTGCCAAAGGCATACCTTCTACAGAGTAATGCTGATTTGAAATGGAAGCCCAAATACCTCCAAAGCTAAACTAAAAAAAAAAAAAGCCACAAACCACTTTTTTTTAAACCATCTTACAGAAAACACTATCAGTAGAACCACTGTTTTAGTTACACCACTTAACCTTTACACCAGAAGCTTCAGAGATCAATCCACAGAAGGAAGGAAAAAAAAAAAAAAAAAAACCAACACACAAAACCACCCCCAACCAAAACCACAACAACACAGGACACACCAACCCCAGATGGGGGGGGGGGAAGTCTCTCAAGTCTACTCCACCTAAGATTCTTGCTCAAAGAAGCAACGGGAAGGCTATAGATGATGGAGACACAAACACCTACCAGTCGTGTTAAGAAAAAATAACAGGCAAGAGTCAGTACAACAGCAGGAGGTGGATGAGGCACTGGGCAACATCACCATTACCTCATATCAGAGAGAGCATACTATAGGCTTAAGTATAAGCATTATTTTCTATATATTTGAGCTACGAATGAGCCACAGATGTTCTGATACAAAACAGTGAAAATGTTAACATGCTCCCATGCAACCCCAAAGCAGCAGGAAAAAAATAAAGAAACCAAGAGGACAAGCTTTTCAAACTCAGGCTGTATTGCAAGGCAGAAGCAAGGACGGAGAGAATCACAGCTGACCGTACTACAACAGTCTCCATAGCAGTTAAGGAGGAAATAAGCATGGGGTTGGTCACACCTGCAGCTGGTCCCTTCTTCAGATTCACTGACCAACAGGAGGTCCATGCAAGTCAAACAAAAGCCGACAAACAAACCCTCTTTTAGCTCTTTCCATTACTTAAAAAACAATAATTGAAGTAAAAACTCCACTTCTTGCCATCCTGATGTTAGTTTTTAATCATATGCTTTTATTTTGGGGAGAATAACCTTATATTTAGTCAAGAGCAACTTGAAAGGTTCCCACAGGCCCTTATCTATAACCCTCCTGACCCAAGTGACACACTTAGTCATATCTCTACTTAGGCATTAAAACTGCAGTGCAACCCCTCCTTTAGAGGACAGCATTTATAGGACATTCCAAATCACCACCTTGATAATCTGCAGTCAATTCAGGGTCATGATTTGTTCACTGAAGTCATATGCACAGCAGATTTTTTGAAAGCAAGCGTCCTTTTAAATTGCTCCCAATCTGCATCAAGACTTGGAAAGTCAAATTATCATCAGCTACTTCCATCTGGCTGAACACCGAGATATTTCCTGTTTCAGGGTCCACTACAGGAATACTTTTTACATTACCAGTTGCTTTCACTTCACTTCTGATACGCAGCCTTCGCTACAAATACTATACACACACTATGCTGAAGCAGAAGCAAATCCTCAATAAAAGCACCCAACTACATTCACTGAACCATTCCCTAGGGCCAGCATTTTTTCCTGCAGACCAGCTTAGGAGGACATTAAAGGCTAAAGCATCAGCTGGGAGGCAGGCAAGCAGGTATGCCCCTGGAGACACAGGTAACAGTGGAGCTTTCCATGATCCTGTATCCCAGCCCCCTTCCAACAACTCCCTTTAGTCTTATGCAGGGACCACAGGCACCACCAGTTCCAGGGTTTGCCATCTTATTTCTTCTGGCTTTTTTTTATTTTACTTTTTTTTATTCCACGTATGGAAATTAGGAAAGCCCTCTTCTACTAACACAGCACAGTTGAAGGTCCTTGCACCTTAGGTTTGGGTACGGTCCGGCGTCATTAACTCGGCATCGGTTACTTCCTCCTGGGACCCACAGGCTATTCAGCTACGTTCCCTAAACACATGTTATTTTGTTACATTCAACTTCAAATTGAGTGATGTCAGTACTTCCGTGCTTTGTTCAGAGAAGAAGGCGGCAGGCAGAGCAAACACAAACACCAAAAGGCATCTGGATGCTTGAAGAGGCTCTCAGGCACTTCTCAGTTCGTCTCCTCTCCCAAATCCCGAGCACCCACCCGCACTATCAGCTGTACATTTTTCAAAGCTGCTCAGGAGCTGTGCTTCCAGGAACCTCTGCTGGCCATCGGTTAGGAACTCACCACGTCAAGCCACGAGGTTCCTCCACGAGGAGGACAATTCTCCACGTTGCCACCAGCGATGCCCTCCACACATGGAACT
This sequence comes from Haliaeetus leucocephalus, assembly GCF_000737465.1. Taxonomy (NCBI): domain Eukaryota; kingdom Metazoa; phylum Chordata; class Aves; order Accipitriformes; family Accipitridae; genus Haliaeetus; species Haliaeetus leucocephalus. The sequence goes on from NW_010973266.1 coordinate 3,394,324, forward strand.
CCTCAGGGACTCCTGCTTTACTACAGGGTGCTCCCGAAACCCCTGCACCTAGCTCAGCTTGGGAGCTGCTTGAGCAGGTTTTCAACCTCGATATTGGTTCATTTGTGTAGCAGAAACACGAAAGTGACACAGCTACTACAATAGTAGAGATGTACAGAACAGAGGGCCTTCAGAAACCAAGTGCCTACAAGCATATATACTGATTATGTACACTTTTACTTCCATCTGTGTTCATAAATTACACAGCAAATCCTGTATCACTTAATTGCTGGTATTTTCTACTGGGTAACAGAAAGACATTTTGCTACTCCAACACCTTTTGGTAAAATCAGCCACCACAAACCTCTGAGAACATGTTATAAAAAGGTTAGCACTAACATAATATAAACAGTACCGTAAATAAAGCAGCAGTGCTAAAAAAATTATTAAAAAAAATTCAAGTATCATGGCCAATAGTTACTTCAGTTATTCATCCGTTTGTTTTGTTATGTATATGGATACATGATTACACATAGTAGTTCTCAATGTAATTATTTCAGTTTAGTTACAAAGCTATATGGAGCGGAAAAATATTTCCAGAGATATTTCATGTTTTGCTGATGAAACTGAAATTCAGCAACTGCTGCTTCTTGTGTTACAAGTCTTTACATCAGAAATCAGATTTAATGCACAAATTACATAAACATGGGAAGATAACTAATACAATATATAAATGTTTTCACAACTACAGCCTGAAAATGTAGATAAAGTTTCAGAATTACAAGAATTATCTCTTTTTGAACATTCTTTTCGTTTAGATAGGGCATGATTTTGATTTTGCCCTCAAGCTAAAGGAGGAAAGTATTCCAGTAACTCATTAAGGAATTCATTAAAGCATTATCGAGAAAATGGCTATTGTCAGAACAGCCTTGGGATCTACCACAGGCCAGAAAACAGAATTAAAAATGTTTTTATGTTTACAAAAAAAAAAAAAGCTAACTTTTCAGTGGTCCATCTCCCTGTCAAAGAAGGCCCACGAAGAAGAACAGCCCATGTATTTCATAGAAACGGTGATTAGCCACCACAGAAGGTTTTGTGAAAGTTTCACAACTGCAGCAGGTAGAAGAGGTAAGACTGACATCTTTAAAAGAGTAAATACTTTAAAACTGGATTAGCACTAGTTCCTCATTTGAGCTTCAATTCATTAATATAAGTCAGCTTTCAGCTCTTTATCTAAAGTTGGACACATCTACAGGTATTTAACAAGATGTATTGATTTCAGTCCTGAAGGACTACTAAAGGATTAGACAAAGCGTATCCTGCATATGCTCTACAGCCAATACTGGACAGACTCCAGAAACAGAAATATTTCAAAGAAAAATTATTGCAACACTTATGCCTGTAGTTGCAAGCTGACAGAAAGGCTTCCTGGAGACATTGGTTTGACTTTTTAAGTTGCATCCAGTTTACTTTCCCCTTCCCCGAAAGCTTTGCCTACACAGAAAGGAAAATGCATTTATAATACAAAGAAAGGTGTGCCAAGTATGGCAAACAGTCTAAAATTAACATCGTATTAGTGCAGCTAAATCAAGTATTTGTCTGTCTGGCAATGACAGACAAAGAGGAAAACTGTAAAACCCACCTAGGTACTACCTGAAATTCAGGTGGAAATTCAGAAATGGTTTTTCCCCTGACTCAATACCAAACCAAAAACCTTAAATCAGGACCTTGTCCTACTGTCACTTCCATACTTACATATGATGTAAAATGTAAATCCTTGTCTTGTGAAAATTCCCCCTCCCCTTTTATTTTCTAGGAACAAGTGTTATTTAACAGCTGAAAAATCCCTAAACTGACTAAAAACTTACTCTGCAGAGTTAAATAAATGCTGTGTATCACGCCCGTAGGCAGCCAGCTGCCTATAGGAAGTCAGTACGCGCTCTATGAGAGAAAAAAAATAAAAAAGTACTTCTGGTAAACCCCTACAGGAATCATTTCTCGGAACAATCCTGGTTTGTAGTGTTGTCACTGACCTGGACGAAAGCAAACAGGAGTCAACACTTGTTCCACTTACCTGGTATTTTTATCCCTCTCCAATCTGTTGCTTGCAACAAACATTTATTGACAGAGAGCAATAGTGACTGCTGAGTAAACTGAGCATACTCAAGCACATGCCCACAGTCAAATTAAGGTCATTCATTTAGGAAGAGGTACACTTCATCTACCAGTCCCTTACCACTGCTTCACGTGATGCCAGGGACAAGGGACTACAGATATGCATCCCCTCAGCAAGCAGGAAATTAAAAGGTATTGTCAGATATCACAAAATAAAACTCTAATCCGGGTGAACAGCAGGGTATGTTGTCTCTAGGAGACTGAATCTGCATGTGCTTTCTCCAAATCGTAATACACTGATAAATACATCAGCAAATACTGCATGGGCATTTTTACTCCATCAGTTTGGGACTTGCCAGAGCGCAGTCTTGCTCTCAGTAACAGCACAAAGGTAACTGTCCTGTCCTGCGAGATGTCTCCAAACCTTACTCACAACACAGCATCACTAAAATTCTTAAGATGCATTCCTAAAATGCATCACTAAGATGCATCTTTTTCAATTTCCTAAAAAAGTTCTCTTCCCTACTTTAAGGCACGAATATGCAAGCACAAGATCATGAACTCTTTTAGTAAACAAGAGTCTTCATGTGCCACCACCACTCATTGCAGCTATGGACTGTAAATCCAGGATTCCACAAAAGCCTTAAATCTGTCCTAAACCAGTGCAGTCCTCCCTCGAGCAGAAGCAGCAAAGTAGTAGTGCTTGGCCATAGGAGCTCCTGTGCTTTCAGTGGCACTGCTCTTCCCAAATTCCTATCCCCCTTTCGAACACCCCTTACAAGAGCAGAACTCAGCTGCAAAACTTGCATATCGTGACCTTTGTATCACCACTCAGTCCACCAACTCGTTATAGCCCACTCCTAGTACTAGATATATATATATATTTCTGCATACCTGGTTTGAAGATACTTCTATATACCTTTTGAAAAGCTATCCCCATCTCAGAGAGGCACTAAAATACCCTAACTTTGAAATGTGGCCAAAGTGCATCCTGTTTCAAAGCATCTAAAATCAGGCTAGTTATTATTTGCCCTGTCATGACACACAACAAAAACTCACCAGTAACAAGCAAAAACACAGGAACTCCCAACCGGTGTGGCTCACAGTAAAATTGGTTTAGTTTGTGGGTTGGTTTTTTTTGTTTGCTTGTTGTTGTCGCTGTTTTTTAGACTAATGCACATGGAGACACACACCCTACACCATAAGGAGTGCATCTGAGCAGCTTGCATGACACTGGCTAAAGACTGAGAACCACAGGTACCATCTCGGGTACTTGCAGCACCCTGTCCACTTAAGGGAAAGCTTGAGCGCACCTACATGTGCCATAGAAGCGCAACAATTGTACATACACAGAAGTACAGACTATTTTTAAAATGCTAGTGTCCTTGACATATACATTATCTTTGACCTAATACATGCCATGAGGAAGCACCTACCCAGGCATCACATGCTGTCGTGAAGTAGTAACACTCAATGCAGCTCCCCATACAGATATCCAGCCCTTTCTTCACCAAGGCTTTGAATTTATGAAGCTGCCCAAAGCCAGGAGCACCTTGCCTGCCCAGCAGAGCCCGCATTGGCTTACCGATCACGGTAAGGGCACAACTATCCATGTTTTCCAGTGACTCATTAGGAGTAGCAGAGGAAAGTAGAGTCAGCATCCTGAAAATTAACAGGATCTCAGGCAACATAAGCCCTCTGGCCAGGAAGTTCTCCTTCTACATCCAACCACGCACAGACACACATGGTACTATTTGTCTGTTTCCCCATGTATTAAAAGAAAAAAAAAAAATCAACAAACAGATTAAACTATCACAGTGGTGGTCTAATTACTCCATAACTGCACATACTTTTGAACACAAAGGCTTTTTAAATATGAGATTTGTAGTAACCATACTAGCACCGGTTTTACCTCCTACTGCAGTTTTAAGCCCAAAGGAAAAGGGTCAAATAAAAGTAGAAGTCAAGAGGATTTGGAAGGTACTAGAGCCACTTTATGTTATCTCAGAAGCACTATTCAGGCTCACAGACTTCCTAAAGCAGCTCATTACATCTCCTCTCCACTGGCATAAGGAAGAACACCAAAATTACAATTTTTGCATCACACAAAGTAGGAAATGCGAGACTGAGCAGCCACGCTCAGCAGCCGCTTGGGACACCAAGGCTATGCGGCAGACATAAGCAGCCTCTGGGGCTCCCCGAAAGCCTCTAATGTCCCTACTGAGGAAGCCGTACACCCACATGGCCATCTCAATGCGAAAACATGCCTCCCCACCAGCTTGGGGCAAGAGATGAAATACAGAGCTAGGCACTGAGATGAAGGAGAAGGATACACAGCATTGGGAGAGGAGAAAAGCTACTTCAATTAAGCTGATGGTTTTCCTGTTTCAGATGGTTCCCCGTATATTATAACTGTATTATCCCATTATATCCACACCCATTCCTCATCCAACCGCCCCACACGCCGAGCCCTAAATTCTCTCAGGAAGCGGAGCTGAGTCACACTCACAACTGCCTGCTGAGATAATGCCTCTGCACTATGCGGCAGCACTCCTCATTTTAAGGCAGTAAGTTTAGTTTACACGTATGCTGGACATCCAGCATCATCTTCGAACCCCACCGTGCAAGGTGGAGTGGGTTGAGCAGGAGGAACGTTTCTTAACACACCTGTAAACTACCACAGTTTCAGTATAGGTATGTCACAATAATTTATTCCTACTGCATCACAGCCAGCAAATCTTCAGGACTTGAGGTGTTAAGAAAGCTTAGCTGTGCACAGGCACACACTAGTCAAGAGGAGGAAAAAAAAAGTGTATATATATTACATATACACTTGCATATTTTATATATACACCTTTATATATATACACACACACACACACAATTCTGAGCTCCCACAACTGCAACATAAGTAATATAATCCATAACAATAGATACCTTCTTGTTATTTCTGCTTTAGTGAAACATACACGCTAAGTATATTACATATACGTGTCACTAAGATGGCAGTTCAATTAACAATCCTATTTGGGCACAGGCAGGTGTTTCTGTTTCACCGTCAGACAATACCAATCCAATGTCAGTCTCTACGACTGGTCATGGCAAATAGTTACGAAGAAAAATATTCATATGTTAGCATGTTCAGCTTAACAGTGCCTTCTCCATTTCTGTTTGGGACTATGTAACTGCTACATCAATTCTTCACAACCTGAAAGTTTCATAAGCAGCAAAAAATAAAACATCACAAGTCTTCCAGTGTACAGAAGCACCTTTTTTTAACAACACAAAGACGTGTAGAACACATGTAACCAAACGGAATATTCATCATCCTCAAGAGGAAACCCAGCAACGTCAAAAAGCAGCTATCCCTCCCAAAACGGCATCTAACAGCATAGCACAGGCCAGTGAGTAGCAACATTCAATTAGCTCTAAATCCGATTTTATCTCCTTGCAACACTACATTGACTTTCAACTCTCACACCCCTGCAGTTCAACAGAGAAATACCCTAATTTTGCTGAGGTTCATCCCTCTCAGCTAAAGAGAGGAGAAAAAAAAACAAAAAACAAAACTAAAAAAAAAAACCAAACCAAACTATCCTAGAAAAACAAACCTATTATAAAACCATGACAAACTCCTCTCCAGAGCAGTGGACACAAACAAAAAACACCAGTTGAGCACACAATCTTGTCCTTTTTGAAACTGTGAAACAATTTTTTTTTTTCTTAAATTACATTTAAGTCTAGTTCTCTTATTGCACATACAATTTCCCACACTGGATATCCAAATATACTTAAAGTATATTTTAAAATACTCGCTTTATTCCACACTTCTTATTCTCTCACCCTTTCAAAATCACCTCCAAGACATCAACTCCTGGAAAGCCAGGTCTGGGCAATTGCCTCCGCCACAATAGCAGAATGAGTTCCTGCAAAAGAGGAACTTGCTTTCGAGTATCACTGATTTCTAACACTAGTATATACTACGTGATGGTTTAGTCATTACTGTCTTCCAGAAATACAGTACCCATCCCACACCGCGAAGCAGGTATTTGGAAAACTTAACGAGCATCTGCCATCTGTAGCATTTCTGCTTTGTTCTATTTGTCCTGCATCCTCAGCGCTGACATTACTCACAGCTCTCACCCAGTGTAACTGGACAGATAGGATTTGCTAGTAATTTAAAAGTCATGCTCTCGTTTTCTAGGGATATACACAGAGAATTTAACATTAATTCCTAAAATTCACTTGGGCTCTACTTAGACCCAGAAACTCCCTTCTTCCTGCTCACGTTGTTTATACAAGGCTTAGCTGTGGCTACATATGAAAACTAAGTTGTTCTTCACAACCAATAGAGTCCAAGAACCGTGGTGGACACTGAACTTAGTATTTCCAAACTGAATAGTCAGATTTATTATTTCCTTCCCCAACACAAATGCTCTCACTCATGCCAATAAAGGTTTCTTCTCCATAACCCCTAAAGACCGCTTTTGATCAAAAACGCAACATCCTCAACATCAAGATGGGCCCTCTCGGCACAACATTGCCCCAAACCACGGGGGTTTGGTTCCGTTTAATTAGAACGGAGATGTTTTAACTACCGGCAGAGAACAATCCCCCCTCTGTTTGAGAGGGACGGAAGAACCAGAGTACGAAATGGATCCCCGCACAGCAGCGCACAGGGGAAACCCCTCATCTGTATGAAAATCCCCCCCCCCGCGAAACCCAAGAGCCTTTTCCCTCGGTAGCCCCCAAATCCTCCCTCTCCCAAGGAGGGGCAGGAGGTGAGGAGGCAGCGGGCATCACCATGGCGCAGGGCAGCGCTTCCCACCGACCCCACGCAGCTCCCACCGAGGATCCAGCACCGC